>NW_026561492.1:0-51458 GCF_028858705.1 Grus americana
GATGAACCAGACCTTGAAAAGACAAATGAGTAAAATTTGCCAAGAAACATCTTTGAAAAGGCCACAGGCTTTGCCATTAGCTCTGTTAAGAATAAGAATCCAACCAAGGTCTAAAGACGGTGTAAGTCCATATGAAATACTATATGGCAAACCCTACCCAACTCCCTTACTCCCAGGGGACATGAGGGTAACAGGGGAAATAGATTTAAAAACATATCTGATTTCTTTAGGAAAGACCCTCGAAGCGCTTAGAAGATATATTGTGCTGACCAGGCCGCTTGCTCTTGATACGCCTGTACATCCATAGCAGCCGGCTGACTTTGTGTATGTAAGGACATGGGGTTCTGAACCACTCCAGGAAAAGTGGAAGGGACCTTTCCAGGTACTGTTAACAACTTATACCGCGATCAAGGTAGAAGGAGTGGAGCCTTGGATTCACTACACTCGAGTAAAGAAGGCACCGCCAGATCGGTGGACATCTACGCAAGAGGGACCTTTGAAACTTAGACTGTGTAAAAATTCTAAGGAGCAGTTTCTTTAGCCTGTTATCTATTGAATTATGAATATTATGAATTGTTTGATTAGACTGATAACACTTTTTTGTATTTCATCAGTAATTTGTAGCCAAAGAAATACAGAATGGCCATGGTCCCAAGCTATTGTCCAATATACCTGGAGTGTGGGACCATATCCCAAAGACCGTTCCCCAAATTTAGCCACTGTAGTAATGCATGAATCTGAAGTTTACCACCCACCTGAGTGGGAATGGGACAGAAAGGACTGGGTCCGTGTCTTAACTGGAACAATTGGAGAAAGAATTCAAGTAGGATGCAGAAAGATGGAAGGATCTCTTCATGAGAAAGCTTCTTCAATTACCATCTCCGGAAATCTATTAGACCCTACTTCTAATATTACAATGAGACTCTGTCTGTCCCACCACTGAATGGAAATGTAACAAACAAGATTCTCTCATTGCGTGTTGCCGCCAACAGAATGTTGGTAACTACTCCTTAGACCCTAGTACCAATAATGTTGAAATCACCAAATCCTGTATTAAGGAACAAGGAGATTGTTGGCATAATTTTACTTTAACTAAACCAGTTTATGTGGTGTGCGATTGGCGGCCTAATCCATTGACTATTAGGAGGACTATTAGGCCTTACATTTAAATTCAAAATAAATGCTGTAACTAAACCCCTAGTGATGCTTGTTGCAGTAGTCACGCACGCTGATGCAGATACTCTCTTTACGTTAACTAGTAAAGGTGAAGTCACCCCCTCTTTTAGGGTACCACAAGGAAATGACATCACAATAAGATGCAGATTAATCACTGAATCTCGCATTGAGCCTATAAACAGTTATGAAATGGGACCACATGGCCCTATTTTGTGTAAAAATCAAAATTTAGACTGTTGGTTAAATTTGACTGCTGTACAATACTCCCATAGAGTAACATGTGGTAAAAATAACACCAAATACTGGGGAGAACTTAAAATAGATGTCATAATACCTACTACCCAACCAATTGTTGCGCTTAATTCGAAAATCTTTGAAATTGGACCGTACGTGATTAGAAATACAGGCTTGCAACAAATGTTGTTTAACCCGGCATGGTCTCTCAAACAAGTTGAATTGTCAATGCAAAACAATGTTTCAGATATTCAACCAGCTTGTTCACCTTTCTTAAAAATTTCATATGAGGGATGGACAACCTGGCTGCAGAAACGAACTCTTACTATGAAAAGGACACGGAGAGACTTGACCGGTGTTTTGGGAACAGGATTGGGAGTTTGAAATAGCATTGATTCAGAAGTAATAATGAACAAACTGGCTGCCTCAATTAGTGATTTGGCTAAATTACAACAACCTTTACGATCTTCTTTATTGGCTTTAGGAACTAACCAGTGGCTGTTGTCAAATATATTACCAACATGGGAAAGAGTAAATGTAAGGGACCACGAATTAATTACAGACGCACTTGGGGTGATCCAAAATAACCTCTCTTTGGCTCTTAGTTGTATCCAGGCTCAAGTATGGATGCAGTCGGTAGCCGCCTCAATTATAAGAGAAGGTGAAGAAGGCACTCTCCCCACTGAAATTAGGAAACTAGTTTGGGACAGTGCTACTGATTTTGAGAAAGAACTCCAGTCCTGGTGGAGCCTGGTAAACTTTACTTATGATCCCGTTACAAACACAGCTACAACTTTTGTGCTCACGATATCTAATGCTACTATATACTCAATTTATCCCATTGTGGCATTAGGGTTGAACCACAACGGAACTATACTCTATCCTTCCGAGCACAGAGTATGGGCCCGAAAGATGAATGAAAAATGGCAAACTGTTAATTTGGAATCTTGCATCGTGCGAGAACAGCAAGGATTTGTCTGTGAAGGTAATGCAATTGAGGCACAAGATATTTGCCTGGATACTGAACAAAATATTTGCCATTTTGAGGTTCATCCTAACGAGAACCCTAAAACAGTTATTATATATATTGGTAAGGGCTGTGTATGTTTGAGGACTGTTTGTGAGTTTTTATATGTAGATAAGGTAGTCGTAGAGATTAAAAATCATTCAAATTTTTGTGTTTGTAATTTTACTAAGATTGATGGATGTGACTTTTCTTATTCGACCCCAGTCACATCTCACCAACTTTTGCAGTCTAACTACATGTTGATTCATGAATTGTTACCTACACCCATTGGAATGAATCTCGCTTTAGTGAAACAGTTATTACAACGCAAGGATTTGATTGCAATTCTGGAAAAAAAATTAAGGAAAATGGACAAAAAACCCCTAATAACTGTTCATCACAATGTGAAAGAAATACACCGAGTTTTTGAAAGAGCGCAGAGAGATGCAGAACTTAGATGGTGGGACACACTTTTTGGATGGTCACCTACTGCTACAGGCATCCTAAACAAGTTGTGTCACCCCATCGTGATTCTCTTAATATTGGTTTTGATCAGTTTGACCTTGTCAGCAATATTGTATGTCATAGCCTGGAAAATGATGAATCGGTTAACATATCTGAAAAAGCAAATTACTCGTGAAGCTTCTTTCACTCATATGATCGTCCAAGCTGTTGCAGAACAGCAAAAGAGACAAGCAATCTCAGAGTTTCCTCCAACATAGAAAATGATTAGTATAGTGAAAGTCTTGAAATAATTTTCAAAACTTTCAAAGGGGGGAAATGTTACATATATTTTGATAAAGCAATCAAAAGTTGATTATATAAAAGTTAGGATGATTTGATTATATTTGTAAGATTTTAACTTAATGTAGCTATAGAATCAGATTGGGAAAATTAGTTTGTAACCAAGGTAATAAGTAATGAAGCTCACTGACCATGGCAAGGTACAATGCTGCTATGTCCCATGTACAGTCCCTACCAAACTGAACAATAGGTTTGGAGATGTTAATCTTATGAAGTAAGTCGTTATGGACAGGTGCATCCACAGCAAGGATACTGCGCATGCCTGCATGAAGGAGGTCATCCAGCGGACACAGGTGCAAGACCACTGACGACCACCAGAGACCCTTGAGGACCACCGACTCAAATCACTGAGCATGCGTGACGGGGAGGAGACTACGTAAATGAATTCCAAGAAATGATTATCATAGGGCTGCCTTTTTTTGAGAAAAATGATGAATATGTGTGTTTTGATTCTATATAACCTGTGCGTTGGTAATCACCTGCGTGCACGTTGGGCGGAGCTGATTCCCCCGTGCATCCAGCGCTGCAAGAAAGCAAACCTAGGGCAACTCACGTCTGGTACATTTCTCATACCCTTTTACAGATGGCGACCCAGGTGGGACCCTAGGACGCAAGAGGAAGGAGCACCAGCTAATTCTCTGGACAAACCCGTGACCAACGCTCATTGCTGGCATAACAAAAATAGGTGCGTTCACCTAAGAGACTTGGACACGGGTGATTCCAGACAATACTGGGAGTACTCCTGTGTTTAAACTTGCTAAAGATTTGGTAAGAGGAACAGAAATTTAAGAAATGGGAACTACACCCAGCATTGAAAGGGGGACGCCCCTTGCTGAGGTTTTAGAAAATTGGAGTAAGATTTATGGGGCACAGACTTTACAAAAGACAAGACTGATTGGGTTGTGTCAGGAGGAATGGCCGTTCCTAACTCGAACTCGAGGGGGAGGACCTATGGATATTTGCCCCCCCCCCAAAGGAACTTTTAAGCCCCATAAGTTAACATTTCTAAGGATCATTTTAGAAGATACTGCAAGTCCAAGTATTGATTATTGGTATATTTGGTATGATTGGTCTTATCAAAGACGTAAGCCATCTAAACTACGGGTAAGCTCGCTTCCCTCTGCCCCTGAGGCCGAGGAAACTGACCTTCCCCAAGCAGGGATGTTTGCCATGAAACTGCATTACATCCCAAATCCCAGAGCAGGACCAGGAGCTCCCCCTGATGGCCCTGCAGTGACTGCTGTGATGCGCCACAAACCTTGGAAACAAGGTGACTTGATCATGTGGCAAAGTAAAATGCCAAGATTAAGAGATGATGCAGATGGATGTGCACAAATGCTATCTGGAATAGTCACTGATTACACACCTAACTGGAGTGACATGAAAACTTTGCTGAGAGAACTATTCCAGATGGATGAGTGAGAGAAAATTCTTCAAAAGGACTGAGAAATTGCTCAGAGAGGTCAAGGATTAAATCCCTGGCCCACTGAGGACCCCAACTGGAATTTAGCCACAACTGACGGAAAAAGACTGATGGAAAGGGCTCCCTTTCCTCCTTTCCCTAACCAATCTAATCCTAACCTTTTAGAGTGTTTTTCCTGTGGGAAGATGGGACATGCCCAGCGGGAGTGCCCACTCCGCCCAGGAAGTGCTGGACGAGGATCAAATCCACTGTATCCACCGTGCCCTCACTCACAACAGAAAAATAATAAGCGGAACTCCATGCTTGCCGAAGGACTGCGAAGATGTCGAATGCAGGAGTGAAGCTAAACGGACTTTTTGTTGAACTTTTAGTAGACACAGGAGCAACCTTGTCCCTTTGGAATGATGCACTCCCACAAACATGGATTTCTAAAGAAAAGGTACTTATAAGAGGGGTTGCTGGACAAGAAATAAAATCTATTTCGACCCCACTTCCAATGATCATTGCAGAAAAAATGGTATGGGGAAGATTTGTGGTACCTCCAAATTCACCTGTGTCTTTGCTAGGACGTGATCTTTTGCAGGAATTTGGTCGGCTTTTAAAATCCCAAAAGGACTTGAAGCACTTCCCCGGGAACCGTGGAGCAGCTCTGGTGATGAGATAGGCTTATCGTTAGCCGCAGAACCGGTAATAATGAACACAAAAGGAGGGTCACCTCCATCAATGAAACAGTACCCGATTGCAGATGAGGCTATTCCGAGTACTCAAAAACGGATTGCAGTTTTCTTAGAAAAAGGAATACTCAAGGAATGCCAAAGTCCATCTAATACTCCAATCTTGCCAGTAAGTAAACTTCGATTAGATAAGGATGGGGATCCGGAAGACAGATTTGTTCAAGATCTCCGCGCAGTAAATGAGCATGTAATTTCCCCACCCCCTCTTGTCCCTGACCCGAGTTTCATTCTTACCCAAACACCTGTATTGTATGGGCACAATATGTTACTGGTTTGGATTTAACAGGAGCAGGTTTTAGCATACCCATTGCTGAAGAAAGTCAATCGATTTTTGCTTTTACTTGGCAAGGGAAACAGTTGACTTGGACACGCTTGCCACAAGGGTTCACTAGTTCACCAACTATTTTCTTCTCAAATTCTCAGAAACCATCTAAGAGACTTAAAATTTCCTGGCGGTTCTGTCTTGATTCAGTATGTCGATGATCTGTTACTAGCAAGCCATACGGCTGAAGAGTGTACGCGGGATATTGAATATCTGTGCATCCAACTTGCAAACAAGGGTCACCGTGCATCTCTATCCAAACTGCAACTCTGTCAACACCAGGTAAAGAAGGATCTGGGGTTTATTCTTAAACCAGGGAGGGAGAGAAGTAGATCCAGAACGGGTAAGAGCTAGACAAGAAATTCCCAGACCAGTAACAAAGAAACAATTAAGGGGATTTTTAGGACAAGTGGGATTTTGTAGGCCATGGATTCCTGGATTTAGTGACATAGGGAAACCTCTTAACGAGGCAATGAAATATGAGGAGGTGGAACCAATAGCTTGGGGTCCTGAACGAGAAAAAGCCTTTTGCGCATTAAAAGGAGCATTAATGCAAGCTCCAGCTTTGGGGCCTTCAGACTATTCTAAGCCCTTTAAACTTTATTGCACAGTGTGTTGGATTTGCGTGGCAAGGTTTTGGTAGCGGGGCGGGCTACAGGGGTGGCTTCTGTGAGAAGCTGCCAGAAGCTTCCCCTGTGTCTGATAGAGCCAATGCCAGCCGGCTCCAAGACGGACCCGCCGCTGGCCAAGGCCAAGCCAATCAGCGCCTCTGTGATAACATAGTTAAGAAGGAAAAAAAACCAGTTAGAGAGAGCTTTTGCAGCCGGAGAGAGGAGGGAGAAGACTTAAGAAACTTTTCAGACACCAAGGCCAGTGCAGAAGGAGGGGCAGGAGGTGCTCCAGGCACCGGAGCAGAGATCCCCCTGCCGCCCGTGGTGAAGACCATGGTGAAGCAGGCTGTCCCCCTGCAGCCCGTGGAGGAAGGATGAGGGGGTGTAGAGATTCCCCCTGCAGCCCGTGGAGGACCCCACGCCGGAGCAGGTGGAGGCACCTGAAGGAGGCTGTGGCCCCGTGGGAAGCCCACACTGGAGCAAGCTCCTGGCAGGACCTGTGGACCCGTGGAGAGAGGAGCCCACGCCAGAGCAGGTTTGCTGGCAGGACTTGTGACCCCATGGGGGACCCACGCTGGAGCAGTCTGCTCCTGAAGGTCTGCACCCCGTGGGAGAGACTCACATTGGAGAAGTTGGTGAAGGACTGTCTCCCGTGAGAGGGACTCCTCCATGCTGGAGCAGGGGAACGATGAGAGGAGTCGTCCCCCTGAGGAGGAAGGAGCGGCAGAAACGACGTGTGATGAACTGACCGTAACCCCCATTCCCCGTCCCCCTGTGCCGCTGAGGGAGGGCGGAGGTTGAAGCCGGGAGTGAAGTTGAGCCTGGAAAGATGGGAGGGGTGGGGGCAGGTGTTTTCAGATTTGACTTTATTTCTCATTCCTCTCCTCTGTTTCGCTTAGTACTAAGTTAGATGAATTTCCTCTCTAAGTTCAGTCTGTTTTGCTCGTGACGATAATTAGTGAGTGATCTCTCCCTGTCCTTATCTCGACCCAGAAGCTTTTTGTTATACTTTTTCTCCCCTGTCTGGTGAACAAGGGACATGATAGAGCAGCTCTGGTGGGCACCTGGCCCCCAGCCAGGGTCCACCCACCACACTGTTGCATAGGAAAAGCGTGAAGTCCAAGAAAATAGTTTTCTAGCACTGAAGTCAGTGGGTTGTCACCAGTTGCCAGGCTGCGCTCTTGACTCCCGAGTTTCATGCTGAGCAGAACTGGTTAGAGTTTGTCCATGAAATAGATTCCTCAGAGCAAGCAGATTGACCAAAACCACAAACAGTTTAGAGGAAAGTGAATTTGACAAGTTTTGCCAGGAGAAAAGGGGAAAAAATGGCAGCAGATGATCAAGAGGTGACAAGGCTTTCTTATTAGCCAGAGCTGAAAGGATGATCTTATGTTCTGTGGATTACTTGTAGGTTATATTGGAAATCAGAGGAAATCTGTTTGTATCTTTAGCTCTGCTACCCCATCCCCATGAAACCCTCGGACGGTCACTTTCTCTCCTTACCTCTGGAATGGTCAATCAGGGCTGTCGACCCCCCAGCTCCAGTGGCCCTTCAGTTCGTGGCAGATCCAGAGCAGAGAAAGAAGAGGGCGAGCAGCTCACTCGCAGGAAGGGACTCCAGTGGCGGCAGGAAGACAGCCAGGCTTTGTGCATCGGGCGTTGTGCTTCAGGCTGCTTGCCCACGTGCTGTAGATTGCAAAGGACCTGCGAGAGACAGGGAATAGCCATGAGGCTGAATTTGGGGCAGGACTAGGGGCAGCAGTTACTGCCACTTCCCAGCCTTGCACCGGTACCCGGCACAAAGGCTGCCTGTCCATTCAGTGACACTTGGGGCCAAGGTGGCCCTGGATGCTGAGGCAGGGGTGAGACAAGTGTCAGGAGATGCTCCTGGTGGCAAAACCTGACGCAGAACTCAGAGCAGTCGTTCCCAAGCTGTCATGCCTTACAGCTTGCTGCTGCTGCTGCTGCTGCTCTAGACCTGGGAAAGGCCAAATATGCATCCAACAGCTGGTCTGTCTCACCCCTATCATCAGTCTACCAAAAGTTACCACGGCACCTTCTGCCATGCAAAGTGGTGCTGTGGCCGCATAGCACCTTTGAAACACCTGACACCAGCCAGCCCACAATTCCTGCAGACACCTCCCAACCAAAACCGGGCAGGGGCAGCAGTCTTCCCCCCGAGTGAGTTCCTTTTGTGTGAGTCACTAGCAAGCTCTTTTGCTGCTCCTTCACAACATACCTTTCTGCAAAGGCTTTTGAGGACCAGACTCCAGGCAGGCACTGCTCTCTAGAAGCACCAAATCTCTCACGGTAATTGTTTCTTCTCCAGGAGGCCACCAGACTTGAGGTCCCCCAAGATTTAGGCCTTCTTTCCCAGCCCAGTGACTGGTTTGAATTAACTTCCTCTATTGTTTTTGTCGGTTTGTTTGGGTTTCTCTAAGGTCCAAGTCTCCCTGCAGTGCTTCTCCCACACTGCCTCCTGCTCTCACTCATTTAGTCGTTCCCACTCTCGTTCCCACTCGCAATCAGTTGGGCTAATAGTGGGATGTTCAGATAAGCTTACTGTGCTGACTGGCAGAGCAGATGAGAAACTGCCTTACTGTAACTCAAGTCTTAAAGCGATTAAAAGAAAAAAAAACCCATCTCACATCTACACCCCCTCAACTCCCAAATGTCCCCCATACAATTTGTTCTTCCATTTTCCTCAGATGGGCCTGAAGGAGAGGGAAAATAAAAAGTTAATTCAGTCTCAGTAACTGAGATGATTTTCTTTTACTTGAGTGTGCAAAATCATTTGGAAGGCAGTAAAAAAGTCTTCCAAATCTTTCTTCTCATGCCACAGACTTGTTTTGCACAGAACTGCATAAGCAGCGGTGGTTCCCATGGCCCTCTCCTCCTGGAGATAACAGGAATGGAAACCAAAGCTCTCACCCTGCCTGAGCAACAGTGATACGCAAAAGAAGAGCTGTAGCACGGTCGGTCCTCAAACTGCCACGTTCCTGCAGCACTGACTTGGGAGATCCTCTCAGCTTTGCATCACCCGGAAGCTACGCTGACGCTGCTACAGAGGGGCGTCCTTCCCAGCACCAAGCAGTTGCCCTTGGGAAAGACATGCTTGCTTCTTCTCTCCCTCTCCAAGCCCCCAAGCTGAATTCCCAGTGCTAGTGTCTTTTGAAAACAAATGGCAACCAAGCAGCCACCTGGAGCAAAACCAGATGGAGGAGGCTTGCTATGAAGCCGACATCAGGAGCTTCCCTATCTCGCAGCTCAGTCCACGGGCCACGTGCTCAGTAGGGACGTACCCTCCAGATGACTGGGTTCTCTGTGGGTCACTTGGAGATTTCTCAAATCAACAAGGAACTCTTTCCTTGCCAATTACAAATCTCTCTTACACCAAGGTATGTGTGAGCAGAACAGCAGGGACGGAACGCTTTGTCCTAAGCTTCTGAAATTCTTGCCACACAGGGGAGAAACTCCTGATGTGGCTCAGGCCAAGCTGGGTTGAGCACTGGAAACCCCCGAGCTTGGGCAGCACCGTGTCTACTAGGAAGCAGGTGAAGTTATGCAGAGGAGAGCCCCACAACTATGCTGAGGTGGCTTCTTGGTACCAAGGTACTTGTGTGACTTTTTTACTCCACGGCAAGGGAAACACAGCCTCTGATTTTCAAAAAGGAATGAATAAGGGAAACTAATTAGCCTAGAAGAATTTTAAAACACAACGTATAACTTGGCAACACTTGAGTCAGGCCCCACAAACTCAGGCTTCGCCTCTCTCATGCTCCAGTACGAAAGAAAACAATTAGTAAAAGAGTTGGAATGTAGAAACGGGATAAGAGAAGCCATAAATTAGGGAACAGTCCTTGGGTAGGAACTAGAAAAAAGACACAAAGTTTGAGGAAACCTGATAAAGCGGGCCCAATATTGTGGGTAATTAGCTTAGATTAATAGTAGCATTGACGTGTAAGTTTGGATGTCCTTTATTGCCGTGTTAAAAGACTAACAAAAAATCTGAATGGTGCAGCCCCTCAAGTAGAATTGTTGGTAAATGTGGGAACCAGAATATTGCCTTTTACAACCTGAAAAATAGTGTAAACCAATAATTCTTTTTGAATGTTTATGGTATAAACAGAGATTGTGAATGCAATCTGGGACAGCCGTAGAGTGTGCTAAGTAAGTGTAAAGTGTGGACCCCTTGGGAAAAGAAGGAGCGTGCTACCGAAATAGTAAAGATTGTTCGTGGTTGGCAAGATAGACATTTAAACGAGTAAAATGAGAAGCGATCAGAGTGGATGAATCTTGAAGAAGAGTCCATTAGGATGCATACTGAGACACTGGCAAGAAACAGAAGGTTCACCGGGAGGTGTAACAGATAAGAGAACTCTGATAAAATATTATCATCACTGGTGACCGATGGATAAATTGGATGATCAGGAAAAATGGCCCAAGAATAAAAATTGGGAATAAAAGGACAATGTTACAATTGATGTTGTTTTGTAGAAGGGAGAAGAAATGGCATAAGGTACCTTATGTTGATGTGTATTTCACCCTGTGAAATCATCCTGAGTGGCTGAAGGACTGTGGGTTTACCCTGCAAGACCCCCTGGCATCAGCATTAGAAAAGCAGGAAAAGGCAGCAGGAGGCTGTGAAGGTGTTGCTCTGCTTGTAGTACGGGGCAACGGGCTTTCAAGTGCGGGCGTGATGAGGAGGAGGATTTGGAATTACTGAGAGATGTTGGAGGTTGCATGGCTGGGTTTTGATAACAGGGAGCAAGAGAAGAAAGTTAGAGAAGAGCAAGGAGAAAACGAACGAGAGCGCAGACAGGCACGGAGAGACAGGGAAAGAGAGGGAAACCTGAGAGCTGCACTGCAGGGAGCGTCAGCAAACAGCAACTTCAGGGGAGGACGGCAATACTATGGGGGGAGAGGCGAGGCCCCTCCAGCACAAAAAACCAGGGATACCTTAGGAGATCATCAGTGTGCCTATTGGAAAGAACTGGGACATTGGAAAGAGTAAGGACCGTTTTAGGGGTCCTATTCCTGTCAGTGCAGAGGTTCTGGAGGAGGCACCATACGATCAAGAAGCAGCTCCCTTTCCACGTCAGTTCCCCTGAACTAAGTCCTGAAGGGGACCGGGGGAAACCTCCCCAGCAGAACCCCTGGCTACAGTAGAGCTGGGGAAATGGAAAATAGATTTTCTTGTAGATACTGGGGTGACTTATTCTGTTAAATACTTATCAAAGACAATTGAGCGATGATACAGTAAACGTTGTGAGTGCCACAGGGAAAGCGGAACAGCGTGCCTTTTCCCATCCTTTAAATTTTAAGCTCGGAAAACAATGAGTAACTCACCAATTTTTATATATGCCTGAATGTCCTATACCACTCTTGGGACGGCACCTATGGAGTAAACTGGAAATGCAGATCACCTTTAAAGATGGGGAAGTTCAATTATTAATCCCTGAATCTCAAGCCATCGAGGCAAGAGTTTTGATGTGGCAGGAACAACCGAAGACTAACAAAGGAATTCCCGAGGAGGTGAAGAATGCAGCGACACCTTTGGTATGGGCTAATGAGGTCCCGGGTAGATCCAGAAGAGCAGAACCCGTAAGAATTATCCTTAAACCTGCAACAAATCCGGCAAGACAAAAATAATACCCATTGAAAATAGAGGCCAAAAAGGATTAAAAAGGTTAATACTCAACTTTAGAGAATATGGGTTGCTCGTATAATGCGAATCAGAATTTAACACCCCAATCTTACTCGTTAAAAAGCCAGGGGGTGAGGAATATAGTGGTGTCGGTTACAGAGCTCGTTGATTTGCCTATTTTGTGACTCAGTGCACATCTCCATAACGTTAGCTCACCCACTTCCTTCCCCAGCCTCCAAGGAATTGCTTGTTATTTGTATTCGCGGCTAATTAAACCCTCTTCAAGCTCAACCCCCTGATTACGGAGTGAGGGCTGAGACCACAAGCAGAGCACAGTGGAGAATGTCACAGCCCATAGGCTGACCCCACACCACCCTGCAGACCCCACGTTTGCAGTTAGGGCATTATTTACTCTGCTACTAGCAATGTTCTCTTAAAATATATTGAAGGAGAGATTGGGAAAATGAAGTGTATGAGATTTAGCTCGCACTAGAGGATTTCAGCATCCAAGAAAGCCAGCGTGTCCAGTCCCTCAGACTTAATAGAAACCTCCTGCTTTATTAATGTTGCCTTATTTTTTTTTTTTTTCCCCCTTGTCCACAGGTCCTGGGCAGAAAGTCAAAGCTGTATTTGAGGAGCTTTCCTGGAGGTTTTCATGAATAACAGGGCCAGGGAATCCACTGCAAATGTAAAAATAATAGATTTGAGAGCCCTAAAAGGATGGAGATTTACTCACTGTGGAAATATTAATAGGAGCGGGGCGTTCCCATGGCTCGGCGTTGCCTGCCTGTGACCTTTGAAAGCTGCCCGAAGGCCAAGGAGATGCTGGGGAATGGGAGCAGGAAGGAAGGTTGCCTCTGAGCGGCACGGCAAGGCAGCTGCGGCGGCTCTGCTCAGCACTGATCTTCCACTGCTGGTGGACATGCCTAAACATAGGATCGTTTCAGGTCCTTCCCAGGCTAAAGAGAAAAAGGTTAGGTGGACAGAGAAGATCTGCTCCTTGTTCACACCTTGGAGATGAAGGTGCAGGGTGGTGCTGATCCTCAGCAGGTCAGGAGGGACACGCAGAGATGTGGGCAGGAGAGAGGGATGCTGCTTGGTGCGAGAGAAGGACAACAGCATCCAGTTCTTGTGGGGCTGCTGAGACCACGTCCCTTGCTTCCAGCTGACTCTTGCCAACAGGACTGTAACCGTGGGATAGGGGCTGTGAAACAGAAACTATAGGATCAGGTTGAGATAATTAGTTTGCAACCAAGGTAATAGGTAATGAAGCTCACTGACCATGGCAAGGTACAATGCTGCTATGTCCCATGTGCAGTCCCTACCAAACTGAACAATAGGTTTGGAGATATTAATCTTATGAAGTAAGTCGTTATGGCCGGGTGCATCCACAGCAAGGATACTGCGCATGCCTGCATGAAGGAGGTCATCCAGCGGACACAGGTGCAAGACCACTGACGACCACCAGAGACCCTTGAGGACCACCGACTCAAATCACTGAGCATGCGTGATGGGGAGGAGAATATGGAAATGGGTTCCAAGAAATGATTATCATAGGACTGCCCTTTCTGAGAAAAACGATGAATATGTATGTTTTGATGCTATATAACCGGTGTATTGGTGATTACCTGGCATGCACGTTGGGTGGAGCTATCCCCCGTGCATCCAGCGCTGCAATAAAGAATGCCTGCCTTTTAACACTACATTGGTGTGACCAGGTTTATTCCCGGATTCCGGTGACAATGTGTGTTGGGTTTGCGTGGCAAGGTTTTGGTAGCGGGGGGGCTACAGGGGTGGCTTCTGTGAGAAGCTGCTAGAAGCTCCCCCTGTGTCTGACAGAGCCAATGCCAGCCGGCTCCAAGACGGACCCGCCGCTGGCCAAGGCCAAGCCAATCAGCGCCTCTGTGATAACAAAGTTAAGAAGTAGAAAAACACTTGGAGAGAGAGAGCTTTTGCAGCCGGAGAGAGGAGTGAGAAGATGTAAGAAACTCTGCAGACACCAAGGTCAGTGCAGATGGAGGGGGAGGAGCAGCTCCAGGCGCCGGAGCAGAGATCCCCCTGCAGCCCGTGGTGAAGGCCATGGAGAAGCAGGCTGTCCCCCTGCAGCCCATGGAAAAAGGATGAGGGGGTGTAGAGATTCCACCTGCAGCCCGTGGAGGACCCCACGCCAGAGCAGGTGGAGGCACCTGAAGGAGGCTGCGGCCCGTGGGAAGCCCACGCTGGAGCAAGTTCCGGGCCGGACCGGTGGACCCGTGAAGAGGGGAGCCCACGCCAGGGCAGGTTTGCTGGCAGGACTTGTGACCCCGTGGGGGACCCCACGCTGGACCAGTTTGCTCCTGAAGGTCTGCACCCCGTGAGAGGGACTCCATGCTGGAGCAGGGGAACGATGAGAGGAGTCCTCCCCCTGAGGATGAAGAAGCGGCAGAAACACCGTGAGATGAACTGACCGTAACCCCCATTCCCCGTCCCCCTGTGCCGCTGAAGGGGGGAAGGTTGAAGCCGGGAGTGAAGTTGAGACCGGGAAGATGGGAGGGGTGGGGGGAAGTGTTTTAAGATTTGATTTTATTTTCTCATTCCTCTACTCTGTTTTGCCTAGTAATAAATTAGATGAATTCCCTCTCTAAGTTCGGTCTGTTTTGCTCGTGATGATAATTAGTGAGTGATCTCTCCCTGTCCTTATCTCGACCTACAAGCATTTCGTTATGCCTTTTCTCCCCTGTTTAGTGAATGAGGGGAGTGAGAGAGTGGCTCTGGTGGGCACCTGGCCTCCAGCCAGGGTCAACCCACCACACAATGCTAACCAGAAAGCTACTCAAGGCCTGGAAGGAAACTTCCAAAAAGGGGAAAATGTAATCGTGGGATAGAGGCCGTGAGACAGAAACTACAGAATGATTAGCTTGGAATAATTACTTTGTAATCAAGGTAACAGGTAATGAAGCTAACTGACCATGGCAATGTACAATGCTCCTACGTTCCACGTACAGTCCCTACCCAACCGGACAATAGGCCCGGGAATATTAATCTTATGAAGTAAGTTGTTACGGACAGGTGCATCCACGGCGAGGATACTGCGCGTGCCTACAAGAAGAGGGTCATCCAGCAAACACGGCTGCGCGACCACTGACGACCACCAGAGACCCCTTGAGGGCCACCGACTCAAATCACTGAGCATGCGTGACGGGGAGGAGAATATGGAAATGGATTCCAAGAAATGATTATCATAGGGCTGCCCTTTCTGAGAAAAACGATGAATATGTATGTTTTGATGCTATATAACCTGTGTGTTGGTGATCACCTGGCATGCACGTTGGGTGGAGCTATCCCCCGTGCATCCAGCGCTGCAATAAAGAACGCCTGCCTTTTAACACTACATTGGTGTTACGAGGTTTATTCCCGGATTTCGGTGACAATGCTAACCAGAAAGCTACTCAAGGCCTGGAAGGAAACTTCCAAAAAGGGGAAAATGTAATCGTGGGATAGAGGCCGTGAGACAGAAACTACAGAATGATTAGCTTGGAATAATTACTTTGTAATCAAGGTAACAGGTAATGAAGCTAACTGACCATGGCAATGTACAATGCTCCTACGTTCCACATACAGTCCCTACCCAACCAGACAATAGGTTTGGAGATATTAATCTTATGAAGTAAGTTGTTACGGACAGGTGCATCCACGGCGAGGATACTGCGCGTGCCTGCAAGAAGAGGGTCATCCAGCAAACACGGCTGCGCGACCACTGACGACCACCAGAGACCCCTTGAGGGCCACCGACTCAAATCACTGAGCATGCGTGACGGGGAGGAGACTACGTAAATGAATTCCAAGAAATGATTATCATAGGGCTGCCTTTTTTTGAGA
Organism: Grus americana; assembly: GCF_028858705.1. NCBI lineage: Eukaryota > Metazoa > Chordata > Aves > Gruiformes > Gruidae > Grus > Grus americana. The sequence continues at coordinate 15,816 of NW_026561492.1, forward strand.
AAAATGATGAATATGTATGTTTTGATTCTATATAACCTGTGCGTTGGTAATCACCTGTGTGCACGTTGGGCGGAGCTGATTCCCCCGTGCATCCAGCGCTGCAAGAAAGCAAACCTAGGGCAACTCACGTCTGGTAGATTTCTTTTACAGATGGAATCTCTCCCATGATCAAAGAGCTGCAGGAACAGGGGGTAATTATTCAAACTCACTCCCCTCATAACTCTCCAGTGTGGCCAGTTTGCAAACCAAACGGGAAGTGGCGGCTAACCATCGATTATTGGCCCTTAAACGCAGGCACTGGTCCCCTGATTGCGGCCGTGCCTAATACAGCCCAACTGATTGTCACCATACAGGAACAGTCCCACAACATTTTAGCCCCCACTGATGTAACAGAGATGTTTTTCATGGTTCCTCTACAGGAAGGCGACCGAGATAGATTTGCATTCACACAGGAAGGTATACAATAGACCTTTACTCCTTTGCCACAAGGATATGGGCATTCGCCTACCTTGGCACATCACGCCCTGGCCCCAGCACTATCAGAAATCATCCCCGAGGGGAGAGTTAAAACGTACCAATACACTGATGATATATTGGGGGGGGGGGGTGGGGTGTCCGATGGCCCTGCAGTGGGACGAACCCAAAAGAAAATAATTACTCACCTGGAAAGTTGAGAACTTCAGGTTCCGGCAGAAAAGGTACAACTCCCCTCCGCTGAGGTGAAGTTCTTAGGCAGCTGGTGGAAAGGAGGAGCCGTGTGTATTCCAACAAAACCTTGGCCACCTTACAACAGAGAGAAAGCCCAGAAAACAAAAAGGAGCTGCAACATACCCTAGGCTTGCTGGGATTCTGGAGGAAGCATAGGCCGGATTTCTCTGCCACAGCTCGTCCCCTGTACAATCTAACGTGCAAAAGAGCTTCCTGGGATTGGACCACTCTTCATGAGGAAGCCCCAAAATTACTGGGTTTTGAAGCAGGGGCATAGCAAGCTTTGGGCCCAGCACACCCCACAGATCCGCTCCAGGTGGAACGGGGTTTTGCCCTTCCTGGGGCATCTCTACACGTGTGGCAGCGTGCAACGGAGGGTTTCACTCAGGCAGCTTCAAAGCTGCAGAAAAGCGATACTGGGTCTGGGAGAAAGGCCTCTTTGTGGTCAGTCTAGCCTTGCAGGAGGCTGAAAGAATGCTCCGGCAACAATCCCTCACCCTAGGAGGGCCCTTTAATGCCCTGAGGCCTGTACTGGCAGCACCCCACCCCTGGGGGAGTCCCACCAGGAACCGGTTACAAGTGCTATGCCCAGCTGGAGCCTTCCAGTCACACAGAGCAAGGGGGGGAGGGAGCGCCCAAGCTGCTCCAAACCCAGGCAAAATCACCCACTCCCTCAGGTGAGGAAACCCCTCCTTCCTGCAGAAAGTGGACTCACCCGCCTCCCAACTGAAAACCTAGTTCCACAAGTTGCAGAAAGAGGATCTCTTCCATTAATACGTATCTGCACGTTTTAGTTTTAAGATTTAGTTTTAACTCCCACCATATACTTTTCTTCAAAATGCTGTGTTTCCACAGACTGTTGCTTTTCTCAGTGGTTGCCCTCTAAAAGGGAAAAAAAAAAGAGAGACAAACTGCCAAGAACCATGAAAGGAAGCTTAGGAGCCCTGCTTATTTCTCCACTCCCAGAACCTCTCACCTCACTCACGCCGGTCCCCCTTGTTACCGCTCAAAGGGCAATAACAACTTTCCAAACAGAAATGCAGTTTAGAAAGCCAACATTGGTTGGATGGAAATCTCACCTGCCATCCCAAAGTTATGCTGTGGCATTGCTTCACTTTTGGCCCCTTTCCTCAGGCTTGGGAACTCTTTTGCAGAGCCTGCTTTTTCCTCTTTGTAACAGGCGATGTCTGGGGTTCCACAGGTTGCTTCGTTGTGGGGCACCACCCGTACCCCTGGATTTGCCTTCATCAATGCATCCTTGTACTAGGAAAGAAACGGAAAATTACCAGTCGTGCCGGTGATGACATGATACTATCCACAGGGCAACAGAGCGCGCTGCTTGTAAGACAATTTAATACAGGAAATAATCCTTCCACACCTTGAGTTTTTCACAGTTTCATCACGTGCTTCGAGTCGGACCAGGATATCCTTCACTGAGGTTGAAAGTTAATCCTGAATCTGCAGCTAAAAAGTTACAAATTGTTTTTCATAGTTCCACCGTTAAGAATGTTCCAGATAGTTTTTCACAGTTCAGGATGTCACAGAGAGTTTTGTAAATAGCGGCTAGGGACTCCTGAGGATGGCCATTGTCCAGTGCTACCATTCTGTCAGTTCCTATTTACCCAGACAAGGTGTCAAGGAAGACGTGCTTGTCAAGAGGCAGAAGCACAACCCATACATCGTTAGTCTGATCAACGGACCCTGAAGAACCATTTGGGAGTGCCAGAAGTATTGAGAAACGAGGGGAAAGGTAATTTGGGCCAGGGTCTCCGCAACCACCGACCCACGAGCCCCCTACCCAAATTATACCACCTACCCAAAGATAAAGGCCGAGAAAAGAACCGAGCATGCCTTCTAGTTTGCATCCTAGCAGAAGAAATCTGAACCAATCGTTGTAATTGGGAGTCTCCTAATTTGGAAGGTTTGTGTATAAATATGACAGGGAACGGGCATCAGGTGTGCTTGATTTGTGGAAATCCACCCAGCACCCAGGCCTGAATAAAAAGCAATATGTCTCCTACGTGTGTGAGAAGTGGCTTAGTGTACACGGCGTAACGAATCCGCTGTTTGGACAACAAGCTGATGTCTGGGAAGCCGAAATCTGCCATTAGGACAAGGGCTACTCGTCCAGAGTAGCTGTTGGGCTGTACGCTGTTGGGGCGGGGCGGAACACGCGGAGACCCCACATTCCTTCCTGGGAGACGCCAGAGAGTCCTTAGCAGCCAACAGCCAGAACGCAGCACGGCACCGCCACCACTGCAGCTCCCACCGCGCAGCCCCCGGGACCCCCCGGCACCCCGGCTCCCGCAGATTTTTCTCCTTCCCCAAACCTTCTACCCCCAAGGTAGGCACCCACCCCGACCCCTGCAGCCCGGGGACGCTCTTGGGGGCAAGAGCGGAGGTGACCGCCGGCCATCGCTCCTGTCTCTCTTCCAGGCTCAGCCAACCTGTGCCCACTGCCCCGCCAGCAGCAGCCCTTCCCCGCAGCCTGGGCACCCTCACTGCACGTGGCACCCCAGGGCCCCCAGGCACTACCACCACCAGGTACGGCACCCCGGCTGCTCTGCCACCCCGGCGCCTTCGCCATCCCCGGCCCCCGCGCACGCCCAGCATCCCCATCAGCCCTGTCCCCAGGGCACTTTTGGCACAGGGCTTCAGCAAGCCCAGGCAAGCGTCCCTGCTCTCGCCTGGCTCATGCGTGCCCAGGAAATCCAAGTCCCAGAGAATTTCCCCAATGCTTGGGGCCATCTCTCCCGGTTCACCTCCTAGAAGCCAGGTGAACCAACATCCCCCCTGGGCCGTGACCGCCCCCCCCCCCGCCCAGCCCCTCTGCTGGCCCCCACAACCAAGCCCCTGGGGACCCGGATGGAGACTTTGCAGTCTCTGAGGAGGAGCTTCTCAAAGAGGCCCGAAGGCTCTTTGGTGTCTCCCTGGATGCAGGGGGGGGTCAGTCAGGATGGTTTGGGCAGCAGCCCTGTGCCTGGGGAGCTTGGTGGCACCGGCACAAACACCCCCCACTGCCACTTTGCCTCGCTCTCCCTGCCCAAGGAGCTGCTCACCCTGCCCAAGGAGCTGCTCACCCCCGACTACAGCATCCCTGAGACCACCGACGCCATGCTCATCCTGGGAGAGTTCTACACCATCGGGATGCAGCCCCAGGAGCCATGGGGGGCTGCGGGGATGGCCCTGCCACCGTCCCAGGCTGCCGCCTGCGAGAAGCGGGGGAAGAAGCGGGGGCAGAGCGCCTTGCCAAAGCCAGACAGCAAGCGCAGGGCTCTGGCAGGCAGCACGCGGGTGGCAGGGGGGGAAGTAGAGCCCGAGCAGGGATGAGGTGGAGGTGGGGGGAGTGGGGGATGGGGGAGGAGGGGTGCTGTATTTGGGGGGGGGAGGGAGGGGGGGAGGGGGGGGGGAGGAGGGGGGGGGGGGGAGGGAGGGAGGGGGGTTAGAGTAGCTTTGATGGGACCTTTCCTTTTGTGTTTTGTCAATTAAAAGCTGTTCCTCCAGAACCGCTCTGTGCCTTTCTCCTTGGCTCTTTGAAGACTCCGCTCACTTTTCTGCTAGGCACAGGGGCCCAAATCTCTGCTTTAAATGCTGATACCGCAGGCCGGAGTGGGATCGTCCCTGATTCATAACAGATATGGGTTACCGATGTATTTGGATATGGCAAACCCCAACCTACAGCCCGAGTAAAGTGCTGGTTGCTGGCAGACACCACCCCCACCGAGACCACTATGGTGTTGGCAGTGCTCCCCACCAATACTCTGGGATCGGATTTAGTGAAGGGGAAGTCCTGGACGGACTCGGCAGGGAGGCAGTGGAAGTTTGGGGTTCCGTCAACCCTGATAAGGCTTTTTACAGACTGCCCCTACGCTTCCCCCGATTAAACTCGTGAGTGTGAAAGGCTGTCCCTTACCACGGGGAGAGAGAGGGAGGGAATCGCTCCGCTGATAAAAGAGCTGCAGGAACAGGGGGTAAGTATTCAAACTCAGTCCCCTCATAACTCCCCAGTGTGGCCAGTTTGCAAACCAAACGGGAAGTGGCGGCTAACCATCGATTAGTGGCGCTTCAAGGCAGGCACTAGTCCCCTGACAGCGGCCCTGCCTAATACAGCCCAACTGATTGTCACCATCCTGTTACCGGAAAGCGGCAGGAGAATTCACTCTCTAAGACTTATTCGGAAGGTTTGGAAAGCAGGCACTCTTTACTGCAGCGCTGGGTGCACGGCTTGAGAGCTTGCACAACTCGACCTCCCCATCCTCCCCTCGTTCTCCCTGCAATAGCACTGAATTTCTCATTTCCACCAAAAGAGTCCCCTTCATCAGAAACATCCTCCTCGTCCGCTCCTCCGTATTGGACGCACCGTTGACTCATACTACACGCCGAACAACAACGCTTACAGAGTTTCTGATTATCTTTTGCCCAGGTCAGAACCAAAGGATCTCTCCCTATTCATTTACATTCCCTGCTCCATTCAGGATGATCTCGTAAAGCAGAGAATAAATCAACATGGGGAACTTCATCCCATTTTCCTTCCCCTCTTAAGAATAACAACAACTGGAACAGAGTATCCTAAAAGTCCCATTAACCAGCCACTTTTCTCCCTCCTTCAGTCCCTACAATGGCCACCACTGATTACAAGAGTTGATTAGATCCTCTCTCTTTGCCACTCCTCCTGGGGGTCCTGCTATTTGCTTCCAATTTCATAAAATGCACCCAAGAGGACATTTCTTTCCCATCAATTCCCTTTTAGAAGTTCCAGTTCCCAGTTTAAAAACAGGGCACTAAAACAATTTCACCCCAGCTTTTTACAACAATACTACACACTTACAAACACTACAGCAACAAACACAAAACCACGCCATTATGATCACGGCCGTATTCAACGCTCAACAGACAAACTTCTGAGCTTCCCTTTCGGGAAGGAGACTCACCCTTCAGTTTCAATCAAAGGGTACTTTCCCTTTGCCCCAGGGATACGGCCCAACCCTGCCCAGCTTTCGCTACGACCCACGGACAGGCAACAGAAAATAATACTGAAAGAATGCCTTTGCCTTGTTGATGGTCCTTGCTCAGAATTCTTTGGTCCGGGAATCGCAGGTTGTCCCCGAGAATCCCTCGGTGACGGCTGCAGGTCCTGCGATCCCTCGGATCCGCCCATGTTCCAGAGCAGTGTCCCATCTGCGGTGCCAAAATCTGTTACCAGAAAGCGGCAAAATAGTTCACTCTCTAAGGCTTATTTGGAAGCTTTAGAAAGCAGGCATTCTTTATTGCAGCGCTGGGTGCACGGCGGATAACTCCACCTAAGGTGCACACCCAAAAGACAAAACTAGCAAGTGTTTCTACTATGTTCATAGACATATTCAGTATCTTTCCCAGTAGTGCTTATCACAGGCAGGGATCTTCCTTGGGAACTCGTTAGCATATGCTAAGGTCTTTCCCCCATGTTTGTTGACACCCCCGGGGGGTCTTCAGACTCACTCCTGGTATCACATATACCTTATCCCTCAAGGCCCGTTTTGGGATCACCTTGTAACTCTCTTCTCTTTTTTTGCACATCTGTTCTTCCAAGGCCCAGCTCTTTAAAATGAGATTGTTCCAGAGCTCCTTAGCTTACAACTAATTGTTTCCTAAGTGACAATGGTTTCCCTTTTGTTTGGTTACAGCGATTGAGCAATGGCTCTAATTGCTTGAATTGATCTTAAGATTTCCATAGTCACAGGTATCAACATCCTCATTGACAGGGAGGGGCTCACGGGAGAAGCACCCCAGCCCTGCCACCTTGGTGTTTGGCCAGTCCCCAGCTCCATCCCCTGCTCTGGGCGCTTCCCCCGGCTGCCACCAGCCCCTCATTTATCAGGCTGGGGTGGTGGGAGATAGGGAGGGAGGCCGACACGCCCTCCAGTGGCAGCGTGCTGGAAACAGTCCCACTGGTGCTGTTAGATCAGAGCGCTGGGAAAATGCCTCCAGCTCCCCGGCCCACCAGCGCAGCGGGCTGGGGCTGGGGGGCTGCAGAGCTGTTGAAAAGCACAGAAGGAGGAGCCGTGTTGGAGCTGAAGTGTTTCGCTAGCAGGCTGCAGGGCTGGCTGCTGCCTCCCAGGGTACCGGGGCTTGTCAGGGCTCTGACCAGCAGCCCTAGGAAGGCTGCTTTGGCATCTGACCCTGCAGTCCGTCTCGATCCATAGGCTTCACTGCCTTTTTTCCCCAGCTGGTAAGAAAACTCACTTCTCCCTCCCTCCCTCCCTCCCTCCCTCTCCCAGGCCACCGGTGGCCAGAGGTCTCAGCTGGCTGGAAACATGCTGGTTGGGTATTTGAGCTCCTTCGCAGGAGCTCTGGTATCCACACAGACCTCTCTAATAGCTATCTGCATGTTTTAGTTAAGATTTAGTTTTAACTCCCACCATATACTTTTCTTCAAAAGGCTGTGTTTCCACAGACTGTTGCTTTTCTCAGTGGTTGCCCTCTAAAAGGGAAAAAAAAAAAGAGAGACAAACTGCCAAGAACCATGAAAGGAAGCTTAGGAGCCCTGCTTATTTCTCCACTCCCAGAACCTCTCACCTCACTCACGCCGGTCCCCCTTGTTACCGCTCAAAGGGCAATAACAACTTTCCAAACAGAAATGCAGTTTAGCAAGCCAACATTGGTTTATTCAGCGCTGGGTGCATGGGGGATCTCTCCTCCTAACATGCACACCTAGCCTTTCATCCCTTATACGTTTATACGCTTAGGTTACAAAACCATTACAAAATCACATTTCCATCACATAGTTACCTTATTGTTACCTGACCGTAACCCCCATTCCCCGTCCCCCTGTGCTGCTGAGGGGGGGCGGAGGTTGAAGCCGGGAGTGAAGTTGAGCCCGGGAAGATGGGAGGGGTGGGGGCAGGTGTTTTCAGATTTGACTTTATTTCTCATTCCTCTCCTCTGTTTCGCTTAGTAAGAAGTTAGATGAATTTCCTCTCTAAGTTCAGTCTGTTTTGCTCGTGACGATAATTAGTGAGTGATCTCTCCCTGTCCTTATCTCGCCCCAGAAGCTTTTTGCTATACTTTTTCTCTCTCCCCTGTCTGGTGAACAAGGGACATGATAGAGCGGCTCTGGTGGGCACCTGGCCCCCAGCCAGGGTCCACCCACCGCACCTGGCAACTCCATGTGGGACACGAAAGCTATTTGCACTACAGCGCAGTCTGCAGTAAAGAAAACTGGCCTTGCGCTTTGATTCCAACACCGCATCCTCAAACAAAACGAGGCTGTTCCCTTTGAGGAACAGGGATGGAAATCTCACCTGCCATCCCAAAGGTATGCTGTGGCATTGCTTCACTTTTGGCCCCTTTCCTCAGGCTTGGGAACTCTTTTGCAGAGCCTGCTTTTTCCTCTTTGTAACAGGCGATGTCTGGGGTTCCACAGGTTGCTTCGTTGTGGGGCACCACCCGTACCCCTGGATTTGCCTTCATCAATGCATCCTTGTACTAGGAAAGAAACGGAAAATTACCAGGCGTGCCGGTGATGACATGATACTATCCACAGGGCAACAGAGCGCGCTGCTTGTAAGACAATTTAATACAGGAAATAATCCTTCCACACCTTGAGTTTTTCACAGTTTCATCACGTGCTTTGAGTCGGACCAGGATATCCTTCACTGAGGTTGAAAGTTAATCCTGAATCTGCAGCTAAAAAGTTACAAATTGTTTTTCATAGTTCCACCGTTAAGAATGTTCCAGATAGTTTTTCACAGTTCAGGATGTCACAGAGAGTTTTGTAAATAGCGGCTAGGGACTCCTGAGGATGGCCATTGTCCAGTGCTACCATTCTGTCAGTTCCTATTTACCCAGACAAGGTGTCAAGGAAGACGTGCTTGTCAAGAGGTAGAAGCACAACCCATACATCGTTAGTCTGATCAACAGACCCTGAAGAACCATTTGGGAGTGCCAGAAGTATTGAGAAACGAGGGGAAAGGTAATTTGGGCCAGGGTCTCCGCAACCACCGACCCACGAGCCCCCTATAACCCAAATTATACCACCTACCCAAAGATAAAGGCCGAGAAAAGAACCGAGCATGCCTTCTAGTTTGCATCCTAGCAGAAGAAATCTGAACCAATCGTTGTAATTGGGAGTCTCCTAATTTGGAAGGTTTGTGTATAAATATGACAGGGAACGGGCATCAGGTGTGCTTGATTTGTGGAAATCCACCCAGCACCCAGGCCTCAATAAAAAGCAATATGTCTCCTACATGTGTGAGAAGTGGCTTAGTGTACACGGCGTAACGAATCCGCTGTTTGGACAACAAGCTGATGTCTGGGAAGCCGAAATCTGCCATTAGGACAAGGGCTGCTCGTCCAGAGATTTCTCCTCAGGGCCTATCGAATCACTCCGCAGTGCGGGCATCCCGGCTGGGCCATCGGTAGCAGACACCCACTGCAACAGCTGCTTTGTTTTCCATGCCCCTCAGCCTCACCCAGAGGCTCTCCACCACATCCTTGCTGACTGGAAGGGCTGTACCATCCAACCTCTCCCTTACACAGAGTGCGACACCTCCACCTCGCCTGCCCTGCCTACCCCTCCTGAACAGCCTGCAGCCTCCATGCCAGCACTCCAGGCGTGGCACTCGTCCCACCAAGTCCCACCAATCCCAAGGAGATGCCAGCTCTGGGAATGCAGCAAGGCCCCCCCGAACCCTTTCCCTCCCCAGGCAGGAGGGGCTGGGGAGGCTGTTGGGGCGGGGCGGAACACGCGGAGACCCCACATTCCTTCCTGGGAGATGCCAGAGAGTCCTTAGCAGCCAACAGCCAGAACGCAACATGGCACCACCACCGCTGCGGCTCCCACCGCGCGGCCCCCGGGACCCCCTGGCACCCCGTCTCCCGCAGACTTTTCTCCTTCCCCAAACCTTCTGCCTCCAAGGTACAGACCCACCCTGACCCCTGCACCCCAGGATGGTTCTTGGGGGCAAGAGCGGAGGTGACCGCCGGCCATCGCTCCTGTCTCTCTTCCAGGCTCAGCCAACCTGTGCCCACTGCCCCGCCAGCAGCAGCCCTTCCCCGCAGCCTGGGCACCCTCACTGCACGTGGCACCCCAGGGCCCCCAGGCACTACCACCACCAGGTACGGCACCCCTGGCTGCTCTGCCACCCCGGCGCCTTCGCCATCCCCGGCCCCCACGCACGCCCGGCATCCCCATCAGCCCTGTCCCCAGGGCACTTTTGGCACAGGGCTTCAGCAAGCCCAGGCAAGCGTCCCTGCTCTCGCCTGGCTCATGCGTGCCCAGGAAATCCAAGTCCCAGAGAATTTCCCCAATGCTTGGGGCCATCTCTCCCGCTTCACCTCCTAGAAGCCAGTCTCCTCCCTGCTTTGCAAGCCTGTCCCACCAGCACAGCAGCTCACCCCGCGCCGAGCACCCTGGCCACAAGCTCCCCACGTGCCCAGCACAGAGCTGGGGGATGTCGGCCATCGGGGCCAGCTCGGTGGCTGTCCTTGGAGGGCCCCAACCCCCTGGCCCAGCACAGCTCCCTCTCACCCACACAGGTCTGCAGAGGGCTCCATGCGGCTGCTTCTTCGACCCCCGCGTCTTCCACATCGAGTGGACGGTCACCAGCCTGCCTCCCCCGGCCAGCTCCACGCTCAGCCATGGCACCGCTTCTCTGCCGGGTGCTGCCCTGTGGGGGGACCCCAGGGGCTGCAGGACCCTCCCGGCCTGGGCAGCCCCTCTGACCCCGCAGGGACAGCCGCCACACGTCACACCCCAAAACTATCAGGGGAGAGCGGAGGCCCCAGCCCCCCCAGCACGGCTGATGTCCATCCCTGGCTACCGGCACATCGAGGGGCAGCCTGCCCACATCAACAGCTCGGGCACGGCCACCCCTGCGGAGGCACACCCGGGCACCAACATCCCCCCGGGCCCTGACACCCCCCGCAGCCCCTCTGCTGGCCCCCACCACCAAGCCCCTGGGGACCCGGATGGAGACTTGGAAGTCTCTGAGGAGGAGCTTCTCCAAGAGGCCCTAAGGCTCTTTGGTTGCTCCTTGGATGCGGTGGGGACCAGTCAGGATGTTCCTGGCAGCAGCCCCATGCCTGGGGACTCCTGTGGCACCCGTGCAGAGGCAAGAGTGGTGGCCCCAGCCCCCCTGGTGTTGCCGATGTCTATCCCCGGCTACCAGCACATCGAGGGGCAGCCTGCCCAGACCGACATCTGCGGCACGGCCACTCCTGCAGGGGCACACCCGGACACCAACATCCCCCCGGGCAGCCATGACTCCCCCAGCCAAGCCCTGGAGGACCTGGCAGGAGACCTTGAGGTCTCCGATGAGGAGCTTCTCCAAGAGGCCCTAAGCCTCTTGGGTTGCTCCCTGGACGGGGTGGAGGCCAGCCACGAGGATGCCGGCAGCAGCCCTATGCATGGGGACCACGGTGGCACAGGCGCAGAAGGGAACACGGTGACCCTTGCCTCCCCCGTGCTGCCAACATCCAGCGCCGGCCACCAGCACCTCGAGGAGCAGCCTGCCCAGCTCCCTATCGACGGCACGGCCACCACTGCGGAGGCACACCTGGGCGGCAACATCCCCCTGGGCAGCAACGACCCCTCCTGCCCTTCTGCTGCCTCCCAGAACCAAGTCCTTGGGGACCTGGCAGGCGACCTCACCGTGTCCGAGGAGGTGCCTCTTGAAGAGGCCCTAAGGATCTTTGGTTGCTCCCTGGACACGGTGGGGGTCAGCCAGGATGCTTTCAGCAGCAGCCCTGTGCCTGGGGAGCTTGGTGGCACCAGCACAGCCACCCCCCACTGCGACTTTGCCTCGCTCTCCCTGCCCAAGGAGCTGCTCACCCTGCCCGAGGAGCTGCTCACCCCTGACTACAGCATCCCCGAGACCACCGACGCCATCCTGAGCCTGGGAGAGTTCTACACCATCGGGATGGAGCCCCAGGAGCCGTGGGGGGCTGCGGGGATGGCCCTGCCACCGTCCCAGGCTGCCGCCTGCGAGAAGCGGGGGAAGAAGCGGGGGCAGAGCGCCTTGCCAAAGCCAGACAGCAAGCGCAGGGCTCTGGCAGGCAGCACGTGGGTGGCAGGGGGGGAAGTAGAGCCCGAGCAGGGATGAGGTGGAGGTGGGGGGAGTGGGGGATGGGGGAGGAGGGGTGGTGTATTTCGGGGGGGGGGGGGGGGGGGGGGGGGGGGGAGGGGGGTTAGAGTAGCTTTGATGGGACCTTTTCTCTTGTGTTTTGTCAATTAAAAGCTGTTTCTCCAGAACCGCTCCGTGCCTGTGTGGGAGGGGGAGGGAGCACAGGGGGTCCAGGGAAAACGGCACCCAAGGCAGTAGCTCCATGCCTGGGGAATCCGGTGGCACTGGCGCAGAGGGCACAGCGGTGGCCCCAGCCCCCCTGCTGTTGCCGGCGTCCATCCCCGGCTACCAGCACGTCCATGGGCAGCCTGCACAGGCTAATATCTCCACGGCTGGGTGGAGGCTTTCCCAACTCGAAAGAACGACTCAAAAGCGGTGGTTAAAGCTCTCTTGAAAGACAGAATACCTAGGTACGGAGTTCCTGAAATAATTGACTCGGACAGAGGAGCACATTTCTCTGCCGCAATTTTAGTGCAAATTTATCATTCATGAAATATCAAGATGCAATTGCGCACACCTTATCACCCACAATCATCAGGGCAAGTAGAAAGGATGACTAGGACGATCAAAGCCAAATTAGTTAAAACCTGTAAACAAACTGGCTTGAAGTGGCCAGAAGCGCTAAATTTACTACTTTGGCACATTAGAAACACACCGAGGCAACCAGTGGGTGCATCTCCAGCAGAAGTTTTCTTTGGGAGAGTTTTAGCGGTACCTGGAACTTATATTCCAGTGAAAACGAGCCTTCTGGATGGAGATGAACAGGTAACTCAGTATTCGTTGTGCCTGCAATTTTTTTTTTTTTTTTTTTTTTATGCAATTGCAAAATCATGCTTATTGGTATCAAGGGATCGTATGTATAACAGTGATTTTTCAATGTTGTATACCCTGTCTTTCTAGTATAATAGTAAAATTGCAAGGAGCTTGGAGATATAAATAATTGCAGGGATGCAAAAAAAAACAAAAGGAGGGAACTGTAGAAAATATAGAAGCTTAGCTATAAGAAAACTTATGCTAACCAGAAAGCTACTCAAGGCCTGGAAGGAAACTTCCAAAAAGGGGAAAATGTAATCGTGGGATAGAGGCCGTGAGACAGAAACTACAGAATGATTAGCTTGGAATAATTAGTTTGTAATCAAGGTAACAGGTAATGAAGCTAACGGACCATGGCAATGTACAATGCTCCTACGTTCCACGTACAGTCCCTACCCAACCGGACAATAGGTTTGGAGATATTAATCTTATGAAGTAAGTTGTTACGGACAGGTGCATCCACGGCGAGGATACTGCGCGTGCCTGCAAGAAGAGGGTCATCCAGCAAACACGGCTGCGCGACCACTGACGACCACCAGAGACCCCTTGATGGCCACCGACTCAAATCACTGAGCATGCGTGACGGGGAGGAGACTACGTAAATGAATTCCAAGAAATGATTATCATAGGGCTGCCTTTTTTTGAGAAAAATGATGAATATGTGTGTTTTGATTCTATATAACCTGTGCGTTGGTAATCACCTGCGTGCACGTTGGGCGGAGCTGATTCCCCCGTGCATCCAGCGCTGCAAGAAAGCAAACCTAGGGCAACTCACGTCTGGTACATTTCTCATACCCTTTTACAGATGGCGACCCAGGTGGGACCCTAGGACGCAAGAGGAAGGAGCACCAGCTAATTCTCTGGACAAACCCGTGACCAACGCTCATTGCTGGCATAACAAAAATAGGTGCGTTCACCTAAGAGACTTGGACACGGGTGATTCCAGACAATACTGGGAGTACTCCTGTGTTTAAACTTGCTAAAGATTTGGTAAGAGGAACAGAAATTTAAGAAACGGGAACTACACCCAGCATTGAAAGGGGGACGCCCCTTGCTGAGGTTTTAGAAAATTGGAGTAAGATTTATGGGGCACAGACTTTACAAAAGACAAGACTGATTGGGTTGTGTCAGGAGGAATGGCCGTTCCTAACTCGAACTCGAGGGGGTGGACCTATGGATATTTGCCCCCCCCCCCCCCAAAGGAACTTTTAAGCCCCATAAGTTAACATTTCTAAGGATCATTTTAGAAGATACTGCAAGTCCAAGTATTGATTATTGGTATATTTGGTATGATTGGTCTTATCAAAGACGTAAGCCATCTAAACTACGGGTAAGCTCGCTTCCCTCTGCCCCTGAGGCCGAGGAAACTGACCTTCCCCAAGCAGGGATGTTTGCCATGAAACTGCATTACATCCCAAATCCCAGAGCAGGACCAGGAGCTCCCCCTGATGGCCCTGCAGTGACTGCTGTGATGCGCCACAAACCTTGGAAACAAGGTGACTTGATCATGTGGCAAAGTAAAATGCCAAGATTAAGAGATGATGCAGATGGATGTGCACAAATGCTCTCTGGAATAGTCACTGATTACACACCTAACTGGAGTGACATGAAAACTTTGCTGAGAGAACTATTCCAGATGGATGAGTGAGAGAAAATTCTTCAAAAGGACTGAGAAATTGCTCAGAGAGGTCAAGGATTAAATCCCTGGCCCACTGAGGACCCCAACTGGAATTTAGCCACAACTGACGGAAAAAGACTGATGGAAAGGGCTCCCTTTCCTCCTTTCCCTAACCAATCTAATCCTAACCTTTTAGAGTGTTTTTCCTGTGGGAAGATGGGACATGCCCAGCGGGAGTGCCCACTCCGCCCAGGAAGTGCTGGACGAGGATCAAATCCACCGTATCCACCGTGCCCTCACTCACAACAGAAAAATAATAAGCGGAACTCCATGCTTGCCGAAGGACTGCGAAGATGTCGAATGCAGGAGTGAAGCTAAACGGACTTTTTGTTGAACTTTTAGTAGACACAGGAGCAACCTTGTCCCTTTGGAATGATGCACTCCCACAAACATGGATTTCTAAAGAAAAGGTACTTATAAGAGGGGTTGCTGGACAAGAAATAAAATCTATTTCGACCCCACTTCCAATGATCATTGCAGAAAAAATGGTATGGGGAAGATTTGTGGTACCTCCAAATTCACCTGTGTCTTTGCTAGGACGTGATCTTTTGCAGGAATTTGGTCGGCTTTTAAAATCCCAAAAGGACTTGAAGCACTTCCCCGGGAACCGTGGAGCAGCTCTGGTGATGAGATAGGCTTATCGTTAGCCGCAGAACCGGTAATAATGAACACAAAAGGAGGGTCACCTCCATCAATGAAACAGTACCCGATTGCAGATGAGGCTATTCCGAGTACTCAAAAACGGATTGCAGTTTTCTTAGAAAAAGGAATACTCAAGGAATGCCAAAGTCCATCTAATACTCCAATCTTGCCAGTAAGTAAACTTCGATTAGATAAGGATGGGGATCCGGAAGACAGATTTGTTCAAGATCTCCGCGCAGTAAATGAGCATGTAATTTCCCCACCCCCTCTTGTCCCTGACCCGAGTTTCATTCTTACCCAAACACCTGTATTGTATGGGCACAATATGTTACTGGTTTGGATTTAACAGGAGCAGGTTTTAGCATACCCATTGCTGAAGAAAGTCAATCGATTTTTGCTTTTACTTGGCAAGGGAAACAGTTGACTTGGACACGCTTGCCACAAGGGTTCACTAGTTCACCAACTATTTTCTTCTCAAATTCTCAGAAACCATCTAAGAGACTTAAAATTTCCTGGCGGTTCTGTCTTGATTCAGTATGTCGATGATCTGTTACTAGCAAGCCATACGGCTGAAGAGTGTACGCGGGATATTGAATATCTGTGCATCCAACTTGCAAACAAGGGTCACCGTGCATCTCTATCCAAACTGCAACTCTGTCAACACCAGGTAAAGAAGGATCTGGGGTTTATTCTTAAACCAGGGAGGGAGAGAAGTAGATCCACAACGGGTAAGAGCTAGACAAGAAATTCCCAGACCAGTAACAAAGAAACAATTAAGGGGATTTTTAGGACAAGTGGGATTTTGTAGGCCATGGATTCCTGGATTTAGTGACATAGGGAAACCTCTTAACGAGGCAATGAAATATGAGGAGGTGGAACCAATAGCTTGGGGTCCTGAACGAGAAAAAGCCTTTTGTGCATTAAAGGGAGCATTAATGCAAGCTCCAGCTTTGGGGCTTTCAGACTATTCTAAGCCCTTTAAACTTTATTGCACAGTGTGTTGGATTTGCGTGGCAAGGTTTTGGTAGCGGGGCGGGCTACAGGGGTGGCTTCTGTGAGAAGCTGCCAGAAGCTTCCCCTGTGTCTGATAGAGCCAATGCCAGCTGGCTCCAAGACGGACCCGCTGCTGGCCAAGGCCAAGCCAATCAGCGCCTCTGTGATAACAAAGTTAAGAAGGAAAAAAAACAGTTAGAGAGAGCTTTTGCAGCCGGAGAGAGGAGGGAGAAGACTTAAGAAACTTTTCAGACACCAAGGCCAGTGCAGAAGGAGGGGCAGGAGGTGCTCCAGGCACCGGAGCAGAGATCCCCCTGCCGCCCGTGGTGAAGACCATGGTGAAGCAGGCTGTCCCCCTGCAGCCCGTGGAGGAAGGATGAGGGGGTGTAGAGATTCCACCTGCAGCCCATGGAGGACCCCACGCCGGAGCAGGTGGAGGCACCTGAAGGAGGCTGTGGACCGTGGGAATCCCACGCTGGAGCAAGCTCCTGGCAGGACCTGTGCACCCGTGGAGAGAGGAGCCCACGCCAGAGCAAGCTCCTGGCAGGACCTGTGCACCCGTGGAGAGAGGAGCCCACGCCAGAGCAGGTTTGCGGGCAGGACTTGTGACCCCGTGGGGGACCCACGCTGGAGCAGTCTGCTCCTGAAGGTCTGCACCCCGTGGGAGAGACTCACGTTGGAGCAGTTGGTGAAGGACTGTCTCCCGTGAGAGGGACTCCTCCATGCTGGAGCAGTGGAACGATGAGAGGAATTAGAGTGGCTCTGGTGGGCACCTGGCCCCCAGCCAGGGTCAACCCACCGCACCTGGCAACTCCATGTGGGACATGAAAAGTATTTGCACTACAGCGCAGTCTGCAGTAAAGAAAACTGGCCTTGCGCTTTGATTCCAACACCGCATCCTCAAACAAAACGAGGCTGTTCCCTTTGAGGAACAGGGATGGAAATCTCACCTGCCATCCCAAAGGTATGCTGTGGCATTGCTTCACTTTTGGCCCCTTTCCTCAGGCTTGGGAACTCTTTTGCAGAGCCTGCTTTTTCCTCTTTGTAACAGGCGATGTCTGGGGTTCCACAGGTTGCTTCGTTGTGGGGCACCACCCGTACCCCTGGATTTGCCTTCATCAATGCATCCTTGTACTAGGAAAGAAACGGAAAATTACCAGGCGTGCCGGTGATGACATGATACTATCCACAGGGCAACAGAGCACGCTGCTTGTAAGACAATTTAATACAGGAAATAATCCTTCCACACCTTGAGTTTTTCACAGTTTCATCACGTGCTTTGAGTCGGACCAGGATATCCTTCACTGAGGTTGAAAGTTAATCCTGAATCTGCAGCTAAATAGTTACAAATTGTTTTTCATAGTTCCACCGTTAAGAATGTTCCAGATAGTTTTTCACAGTTCAGGATGTCACAGAGAGTTTTGTAAATAGCGGCTAGGGACTCCTGAGGATGGCCATTGTCCAGTGCTACCATTCTGTCAGTTCCTATTTACCCAGACAAGGTGTCAAGGAAGACGTGCTTGTCAAGAGGTAGAAGCACAACCCATACATCGTTAGTCTGATCAACAGACCCTGAAGAACCATTTGGGAGTGCCAGAAGTATTGAGAAACGAGGGGAAAGGTAATTTGGGCCAGGGTCTCCGCAACCACCGACCCACGAGCCCCCTATAACCCAAATTATACCACCTACCCAAAGATAAAGGCCGAGAAAAGAACCGAGCATGCCTTCTAGTTTGCATCCTAGCAGAAGAAATCTGAACCAATCGTTGTAATTGGGAGTCTCCTAATTTGGAAGGTTTGTGTATAAATATGACAGGGAACAGGCATCAGGTGTGCTTGATTTGTGGAAATCCACCCAGCACCCAGGCCTCAATAAAAAGCAATATGTCTCCTACGTGTGTGAGAAGTGGCTTAGTGTACACGGCGTAACGAATCCGCTGTTTGGACAACAAGCTGATGTCTGGGAAGCCGAAATCTGCCATTAGGACAAGGGCTGCTCGTCCAGAGATTTCTCCTCAGGGCCTATCGAATCACTCCGCAGTGCGGGCATCCCGGCTGGGCCATCGGTAGCAGACACCCACTGCAACAGCTGCTTTGTTTTCCATGCCCCTCAGCCTCACCCAGAGGCTCTCCACCACATCCTTGCTGACTGGAAGGGCTGTACCATCCAACCTCTCCCTTACACAGAGTGCGACACCTCCACCTCGCCTGCCCTGCCTACCCCTCCTGAACAGCCTGCAGCCTCCATGCCAGCACTCCAGGCGTGGCACTCGTCCCACCAAGTCCCACCAATCCCAAGGAGATGCCAGCTCTGGGAATGCAGCAAGGCCCCCCCGAACCCTTTCCCTCCCCAGGCAGGAGGGGCTGGGGAGGCTGTTGGGGCGGGGCGGAACACGCGGAGACCCCACATTCCTTCCTGGGAGATGCCAGAGAGTCCTTAGCAGCCAACAGCCAGAACGCAACATGGCACCACCACCGCTGCGGCTCCCACCGCGCGGCCCCCGGGACCCCCTGGCACCCCGTCTCCCGCAGACTTTTCTCCTTCCCCAAACCTTCTGCCTCCAAGGTACAGACCCACCCTGACCCCTGCACCCCAGGATGGTTCTTGGGGGCAAGAGCGGAGGTGACCGCCGGCCATCGCTCCTGTCTCTCTTCCAGGCTCAGCCAACCTGTGCCCACTGCCCCGCCAGCAGCAGCCCTTCCCCGCAGCCTGGGCACCCTCACTGCACGTGGCACCCCAGGGCCCCCAGGCACTACCACCACCAGGTACGGCACCCCTGGCTGCTCTGCCACCCCGGCGCCTTCGCCATCCCCGGCCCCCACGCACGCCCGGCATCCCCATCAGCCCTGTCCCCAGGGCACTTTTGGCACAGGGCTTCAGCAAGCCCAGGCAAGCGTCCCTGCTCTCGCCTGGCTCATGCGTGCCCAGGAAATCCAAGTCCCAGAGAATTTCCCCAATGCTTGGGGCCATCTCTCCCGCTTCACCTCCTAGAAGCCAGTCTCCTCCCTGCTTTGCAAGCCTGTCCCACCAGCACAGCAGCTCACCCCGCGCAGAGCACCCCGGCCACAAGCTCCCCACGTGCCCAGCACAGAGCTGGGGGATGTCGGCCATCGGGGCCAGCTCGGTGGCTGTCCTTGGAGGGCCCCAACCCCCTGGCCCAGCACAGCTCCCTCTCACCCACACAGGTCTGCAGAGGGCTCCATGCGGCTGCTTCTTCGACCCCCGCGTCTTCCACATCGAGTGGACGGTCACCAGCCTGCCTCCCCCGGCCAGCTCCACGCTCAGCCATGGCACCGCTTCTCTGCCGGGTGCTGCCCTGTGGGGGGACCCCAGGGGCTGCAGGACCCTCCCGGCCTGGGCAGCCCCTCTGACCCCGCAGGGACAGCCGCCACACGTCACACCCCAAAACTATCAGGGGAGAGCGGAGGCCCCAGCCCCCCCAGCACGGCTGATGTCCATCCCTGGCTACCGGCACATCGAGGGGCAGCCTGCCCACATCAACAGCTCGGGCACGGCCACCCCTGCGGAGGCACACCCGGGCACCAACATCCCCCCGGGCCCTGACACCCCCCGCAGCCCCTCTGCTGGCCCCCACCACCAAGCCCCTGGGGACCCGGATGGAGACTTGGAAGTCTCTGAGGAGGAGCTTCTCCAAGAGGCCCTAAGGCTCTTTGGTTGCTCCTTGGATGCGGTGGGGACCAGTCAGGATGTTCCTGGCAGCAGCCCCATGCCTGGGGACTCCTGTGGCACCCGTGCAGAGGCAAGAGTGGTGGCCCCAGCCCCCCTGGTGTTGCCGATGTCTATCCCCGGCTACCAGCACATCGAGGGGCAGCCTGCCCAGACCGACATCTGCGGCACGGCCACTCCTGCAGGGGCACACCCGGACACCAACATCCCCCCGGGCAGCCATGACTCCCCCAGCCAAGCCCTGGAGGACCTGGCAGGAGACCTTGAGGTCTCCGATGAGGAGCTTCTCCAAGAGGCCCTAAGCCTCTTGGGTTGCTCCCTGGACGGGGTGGAGGCCAGCCACGAGGATGCCGGCAGCAGCCCTATGCATGGGGACCACGGTGGCACAGGCGCAGAAGGGAACACGGTGACCCTTGCCTCCCCCGTGCTGCCAACATCCAGCGCCGGCCACCAGCACCTCGAGGAGCAGCCTGCCCAGCTCCCTATCGACGGCACGGCCACCACTGCGGAGGCACACCTGGGCGGCAACATCCCCCTGGGCAGCAACGACCCCTCCTGCCCTTCTGCTGCCTCCCAGAACCAAGTCCTTGGGGACCTGGCAGGCGACCTCACCGTGTCCGAGGAGGTGCCTCTTGAAGAGGCCCTAAGGATCTTTGGTTGCTCCCTGGACACGGTGGGGGTCAGCCAGGATGCTTTCAGCAGCAGCCCTGTGCCTGGGGAGCTTGGTGGCACCAGCACAGCCACCCCCCACTGCGACTTTGCCTCGCTCTCCCTGCCCAAGGAGCTGCTCACCCTGCCCGAGGAGCTGCTCACCCCTGACTACAGCATCCCCGAGACCACCGACGCCATCCTGAGCCTGGGAGAGTTCTACACCATCGGGATGGAGCCCCAGGAGCCGTGGGGGGCTGCGGGGATGGCCCTGCCACCGTCCCAGGCTGCCGCCTGCGAGAAGCGGGGGAAGAAGCGGGGGCAGAGCGCCTTGCCAAAGCCAGACAGCAAGCGCAGGGCTCTGGCAGGCAGCACGTGGGTGGCAGGGGGGGAAGTAGAGCCCGAGCAGGGATGAGGTGGAGGTGGGGGGAGTGGGGGATGGGGGAGGAGGGGTGGTGTATTTCGGGGGGGGGGGGGGGAGGGAGGGGGGTTAGAGTAGCTTTGATGGGACCTTTTCTCTTGTGTTTTGTCAATTAAAAGCTGTTTCTCCAGAACCGCTCCGTGCCTGTGTGGGAGGGGGAGGGAGCACAGGGGGTCCAGGGAAAACGGCACCCAAGGCAGTAGCTCCATGCCTGGGGAATCCGGTGGCACTGGCGCAGAGGGCACAGCGGTGGCCCCAGCCCCCCTGCTGTTGCCGGCGTCCATCCCCGGCTACCAGCACGTCCATGGGCAGCCTGCACAGGCTAATATCTCCACGGCTGGGTGGAGGCTTTCCCAACTCGAAAGAACGACTCAAAAGCGGTGGTTAAAGCTCTCTTGAAAGACAGAATACCTAGGTACGGAGTTCCTGAAATAATTGACTCGGACAGAGGAGCACATTTCTCTGCCGCAATTTTAGTGCAAATTTATCATTCATGAAATATCAAGATGCAATTGCGCACACCTTATCACCCACAATCATCAGGGCAAGTAGAAAGGATGACTAGGACGATCAAAGCCAAATTAGTTAAAACCTGTAAACAAACTGGCTTGAAGTGGCCAGAAGCGCTAAATTTACTACTTGGGCACATTAGAAACACACCGAGGCAACCAGTGGGTGCATCTCCAGCAGAAGTTTTCTTTGGGAGAGTTTTAGCGGTACCTGGAACTTATATTCCAGTGAAAACGAGCCTTCTGGATGGAGATGAACAGGTAACTCAGTATTCGTTGTGCCTGCAAATTTTTTTTTTTTTTTTTTTTTTTAATGCAATTGCAAAATCATGCTTATTGGTATCAAGGGATCGTATGTATAACAGTGATTTTTCAATGTTGTATACCCTGTCTTTCTAGTATAATAGTAAAATTGCAAGGAGCTTGGAGATATAAATAATTGCAGGGATGCAAAAAAAAACAAAAGGAGGGAACTGTAGAAAATATAGAAGCTTAGCTATAAGAAAACTTATGCTAACCAGAAAGCTACTCAAGGCCTGGAAGGAAACTTCCAAAAAGGGGAAAATGTAATCGTGGGATAGAGGCCGTGAGACAGAAACTACAGAATGATTAGCTTGGAATAATTAGTTTGTAATCAAGGTAACAGGTAATGAAGCTAACTGACCATGGCAATGTACAATGCTCCTACGTTCCACGTACAGTCCCTACCCAACCGGACAATAGGTTTGGAGATATTAATCTTATGAAGTAAGTTGTTACGGACAGGTGCATCCACGGCGAGGATACTGCGCGTGCCTGCAAGAAGAGGGTCATCCAGCAAACACGGCTGCGCGACCACTGACGACCACCAGAGACCCCTTGAGGGCCACCGACTCAAATCACTGAGCATGCGTGACGGGGAGGAGACTACGTAAATGAATTCCAAGAAATGATTATCATAGGGCTGCCTTTTTTTGAGAAAAATGATGAATATCTGTGTTTTGATTCTATATAACCTGTGCGTTGGTAATCACCTGCGTGCACGTTGGGCGGAGCTGATTCCCCCGTGCATCCAGCGCTGCAAGAAAGCAAACCTAGGGCAACTCACGTCTGGTACATTTCTCATACCCTTTTACAGATGGCGACCCAGGTGGGACCCTAGGACGCAAGAGGAAGGAGCACCAGCTAATTCTCTGGACAAACCCGTGACCAACGCTCATTGCTGGCATAACAAAAATAGGTGCGTTCACCTAAGAGACTTGGACACGGGTGATTCCAGACAATACTGGGAGTACTCCTGTGTTTAAACTTGCTAAAGATTTGGTAAGAGGAACAGAAATTTAAGAAACGGGAACTACACCCAGCATTGAAAGGGGGACGCCCCTTGCTGAGGTTTTAGAAAATTGGAGTAAGATTTATGGGGCACAGACTTTACAAAAGACAAGACTGATTGGGTTGTGTCAGGAGGAATGGCCGTTCCTAACTCGAACTCGAGGGGGAGGACCTATGGATATTTGCCCCCCCCCCCCCAAAGGAACTTTTAAGCCCCATAAGTTAACATTTCTAAGGATCATTTTAGAAGATACTGCAAGTCCAAGTATTGATTATTGGTATATTTGGTATGATTGGTCTTATCAAAGACGTAAGCCATCTAAACTACGGGTAAGCTCGCTTCCCTCTGCCCCTGAGGCCGAGGAAACTGACCTTCCCCAAGCAGGGATGTTTGCCATGAAACTGCATTACATCCCAAATCCCAGAGCAGGACCAGGAGCTCCCCCTGATGGCCCTGCAGTGACTGCTGTGATGCGCCACAAACCTTGGAAACAAGGTGACTTGATCATGTGGCAAAGTAAAATGCCAAGATTAAGAGATGATGCAGATGGATGTGCACAAATGCTCTCTGGAATAGTCACTGATTACACACCTAACTGGAGTGACATGAAAACTTTGCTGAGAGAACTATTCCAGATGGATGAGTGAGAGAAAATTCTTCAAAAGGACTGAGAAATTGCTCAGAGAGGTCAAGGATTAAATCCCTGGCCCACTGAGGACCCCAACTGGAATTTAGCCACAACTGACGGAAAAAGACTGATGGAAAGGGCTCCCTTTCCTCCTTTCCCTAACCAATCTAATCCTAACCTTTTAGAGTGTTTTTCCTGTGGGAAGATGGGACATGCCCAGCGGGAGTGCCCACTCCGCCCAGGAAGTGCTGGACGAGGATCAAATCCACCGTATCCACCGTGCCCTCACTCACAACAGAAAAATAAAAAGCGGAACTCCATGCTTGCCGAAGGACTGCGAAGATGTCGAATGCAGGAGTGAAGCTAAACGGACTTTTTGTTGAACTTTTAGTAGACACAGGAGCAACCTTGTCCCTTTGGAATGATGCACTCCCACAAACATGGATTTCTAAAGAAAAGGTACTTATAAGAGGGGTTGCTGGACAAGAAATAAAATCTATTTCGACCCCACTTCCAATGATCATTGCAGAAAAAATGGTATGGGGAAGATTTGTGGTACCTCCAAATTCACCTGTGTCTTTGCTAGGACGTGATCTTTTGCAGGAATTTGGTCGGCTTTTAAAATCCCAAAAGGACTTGAAGCACTTCCCCGGGAACCGTGGAGCAGCTCTGGTGATGAGATAGGCTTATCGTTAGCCGCAGAACCGGTAATAATGAACACAAAAGGAGGGTCACCTCCATCAATGAAACAGTACCCGATTGCAGATGAGGCTATTCCGAGTACTCAGAAACGGATTGCAGTTTTCTTAGAAAAAGGAATACTCAAGGAATGCCAAAGTCCATCTAATACTCCAATCTTGCCAGTAAGTAAACTTCGATTAGATAAGGATGGGGATCCGGAAGACAGATTTGTTCAAGATCTCCGCGCAGTAAATGAGCATGTAATTTCCCCACCCCCTCTTGTCCCTGACCCGAGTTTCATTCTTACCCAAACACCTGTATTGTATGGGCACAATATGTTACTGGTTTGGATTTAACAGGAGCAGGTTTTAGCATACCCATTGCTGAAGAAAGTCAATCGATTTTTGCTTTTACTTGGCAAGGGAAACAGTTGACTTGGACACGCTTGCCACAAGGGTTCACTAGTTCACCAACTATTTTCTTCTCAAATTCTCAGAAACCATCTAAGAGACTTAAAATTTCCTGGCGGTTCTGTCTTGATTCAGTATGTCGATGATCTGTTACTAGCAAGCCATACGGCTGAAGAGTGTACGCGGGATATTGAATATCTGCGCATCCAACTTGCAAACAAGGGTCACCGTGCATCTCTATCCAAACTGCAACTCTGTCAACACCAGGTAAAGAAGGATCTGGGGTTTATTCTTAAACCAGGGAGGGAGAGAAGTAGATCCACAACGGGTAAGAGCTAGACAAGAAATTCCCAGACCAGTAACAAAGAAACAATTAAGGGGATTTTTAGGACAAGTGGGATTTTGTAGGCCATGGATTCCTGGATTTAGTGACATAGGGAAACCTCTTAACGAGGCAATGAAATATGAGGAGGTGGAACCAATAGCTTGGGGTCCTGAACGAGAAAAAGCCTTTTGTGCATTAAAAGGAGCATTAATGCAAGCTCCAGCTTTGGGGCCTTCAGACTATTCTAAGCCCTTTAAACTTTATTGCACAGTGTGTTGGATTTGCGTGGCAAGGTTTTGGTAGCGGGGCGGGCTACAGGGGTGGCTTCTGTGAGAAGCTGCCAGAAGCTTCCCCTGTGTCTGATAGAGCCAATGCCAGCCGGCTCCAAGACGGACCCGCCGCTGGCCAAGGCCAAGCCAATCAGCGCCTCTGTGATAACATAGTTAAGAAGGAAAAAAACCAGTTAGAGAGAGCTTTTGCAGCCGGAGAGAGGAGGGAGAAGACTTAAGAAACTTTTCAGACACCAAGGCCAGTGCAGAAGGAGGGGCAGGAGGTGCTCCAGGCACCGGAGCAGAGATCCCCCTGCCGCCCGTGGTGAAGACCATGGTGAAGCAGGCTGTCCCCCTGCAGCCCGTGGAGGAAGGATGAGGGGGTGTAGAGATTCCACCTGCAGCCCATGGAGGACCCCACGCCGGAGCAGGTGGAGGCACCTGAAGGAGGCTGTGGCCCCGTGGGAAGCCCACGCTGGAGCAAGCTCCTGGCAGGACCTGTGCACCCGTGGAGAGAGGAGCCCACGCCAGAGCAAGCTCCTGGCAGGACCTGTGCACCCGTGGAGAGAGGAGCCCACGCCAGAGCAGGTTTGCGGGCAGGACTTGTGACCCCGTGGGGGACCCACGCTGGAGCAGTCTGCTCCTGAAGGTCTGCACCCCGTGGGAGAGAGACTCACATTGGAGAAGTTGGTGAAGGACTGTCTCCCATGAGAGGGACTCCTCCATGCTGGAGCAGGGGAACAATGAGAGGAGTTAGAGTGGCTCTGGTGGGCACCTGGCCCCCAGCCAGGGTCCAACCACCGCACCTGGCAACTCCATGTGGGACACGAAAGGTATTTGCACTACAGTGCAGTCTGCAGTAAAGAAAACTGGCCTTGCGCTTTGATTCCAACACCGCATCCTCAAACAAAACGAGGCTGTTCCCTTTGAGGAACAGGGATGGAAATCTCACCTGCCATCCCAAAGGTATGCTGTGGCATTGCTTCATTTTTGGCCCCTTTCCTCAGGCTTGGGAACTCTTTTGCAGAGCCTGCTTTTTCCTCTTTGTAACAGGCGATGTCTGGGGTTCCACAGGTTGCTTCATTGTGGGGCACCACCCGTACCCCTGGATTTGCCTTCATCAATGCATCCTTGTACTAGGAAAGAAACGGAAAATTACCAGGCGTGCCGGTGATGACATGATACTATCCACAGGGCAACAGAGCGCGCTGCTTGTAAGACAATTTAATACAGGAAATAATCCTTCCACACCTTGAGTTTTTCACAGTTTCATCACGTGCTTTGAGTCGGACCAGGATAGCCTTCACTGAGGTTGAAAGTTAATCCTGAATCTGCAGCTAAAAAGTTACAAATTGTTTTTCATAGTTCCACGGTTAAGAATGTTCCAGATAGTTTTTCACAGTTCAGGATGTCACAGAGAGTTTTGTAAATAGCGGCTAGGGACTCCTGAGGATGGCCATTGTCCAGTGCTACCATTCTGTCAGTTCCTATTTACCCAGACAAGGTGTCAAGGAAGACGTGCTTGTCAAGAGGTAGAAGCACAACCCATACATCGTTAGTCTGATCAACGGACCCTGAAGAACCATTTGGGAGTGCCAGAAGTATTGAGAAACGAGGGGAAAGGTAATTTGGGCCAGGGTCTCCGCAACCACCGACCCATGAGCCCCCTATAACCCAAATTATACCACCTACCCAAAGATAAAGGCCGAGAAAAGAACCGAGCATGCCTTCTAGTTTGCATCCTAGCAGAAGAAATCTGAACCAATCGTTGTAATTGGGAGTCTCCTAATTTGGAAGGTTTGTGTATAAAGATGACAGGGAACGGGCATCAGGTGTGCTTGATTTGTGGAAATCCACCCAGCACCCAGGCCTGAATAAAAAGCAATATGTCTCCTACGTGTGTGAGAAGTGGCTTAGTGTACACGGCGTAACGAATCCGCTGTTTGGACAACAAGCTGATGTCTGGGAAGCCGAAATCTGCCATTAGGACAAGGGCTACTCGTCCAGAGTAGCTGTTGGGCTGTACGCTGTTGGGGTGGGGCGGAACACGCGGAGACCCCACATTCCTTCCTGGGAGACGCCAGAGAGTCCTTAGCAGCCAACAGCCAGAACGCTGCACGGCGCCGCCACCACTGCAGCTCCCACCGCGCAGCCCCCGGGACCCCCCGGCACCCCGGCTCCCGCAGATTTTTCTCCTTCCCCAAACCTACTACCCCCAAGGTAGGCACCCACCCCGACCCCTGCAGCCCGGGGACGCTCTTGGGGGCAAGAGCGGAGGTGACCGCCGGCCATCGCTCCTGTCTCTCTTCCAGGCTCAGCCAACCTGTGCCCACTGCCCCGCCAGCAGCAGCCCTTCCCCGCAGCCTGGCCACCCTCACTGCACGTGGCACCCCAGGGCCCCCAGGCACTACCACCACCAGGTACGCCACCCCGGCTGCTCTGCCACCCCGGCGCCTTCGCCATCCCCGGCCCCCGCGCACGCCCAGCATCCCCATCAGCCCTGTCCCCAGGGCACTTTTGGCACAGGGCTTCAGCAAGCCCAGGCAAGCGTCCCTGCTCTCGCCTGGCTCATGCGTGCCCAGGAAATCCAAGTCCCAGAGAATTTCCCCAATGCTTGGGGCCATCTCTCCCGCTTCACCTCCTAGAAGCCAGGTGAACCAACATCCCCCCTGGGCCGTGACCGCCCCCCCCCCCCCCAGCCCCTCTGCTGGCCCCCACAACCAAGCCCCTGGGGACCCGGATGGAGACTTTGCAGTCTCTGAGGAGGAGCTTCTCAAAGAGGCCCGAAGGCTCTTTGGTGTCTCCCTGGATGCAGGGGGGGGTCAGTCAGGATGGTTTGGGCAGCAGCCCTGTGCCTGGGGAGCTTGGTGGCACCGGCACAAACACCCCCCACTGTGACTTTGCCTCGCTCTCCCTGCCCAAGGAGCTGCTCACCCTGCCCAAGGAGCTGCTCACCCCCGACTACAGCATCCCTGAGACCACCGACGCCATGCTCATCCTGGGAGAGTTCTACACCATCGGGATGCAGCCCCAGGAGCCATGGGGGGCTGCGGGGATGGCCCTGCCACCGTCCCAGGCTGCCGCCTGCGAGAAGCGGGGGAAGAAGCGGGGGCAGAGCGCCTTGCCAAAGCCAGACAGCAAGCGCAGGGCTCTGGCAGGCAGCACGCGGGTGGCAGGGGGGGAAGTAGAGCCCGAGCAGGGATGAGGTGGAGGTGGGGGGAGTGGGGGATGGGGGAGGAGGGGTGGTGTATTTGGGGGGTGGGAGGGAGGGGGGGGAGTGAGGGAGGGGGTAGGGGGGGGTAGGAGGGGGGGGGGAAGGAGCGAGGGGGGTTAGAGTAGCTTTGATGGGACCTTTCCTTTTGTGTTTTGTCAATTAAAAGCTGTTCCTCCAGAACCGCTCTGTGCCTTTCTCCTTGGCTCTTTGAAGACTCCGCTCACTTTTCTGCTAGGCACAGGGGCCCAAATCTCTGCTTTAAATGCCGATACCGCAGGCCGGAGTGGGATCGTCCCTGATTCATAACAGATATGGGTTACCGATGTATTTGGATATGGCAAACCCCAACCTACAGCCCGAGTAAAGTGCTGGTTGCTGGCAGACACCACCCCCACCGAGACCACTATGGTGTTGGCAGTGCTCCCCACCAATACTCTGGGATCGGATTTAGTGAAGGGGAAGTCCTGGACGGACTCGGCAGGGAGGCACTGGAAGTTTGGGGTTCCGTCAACCCTGATAAGGCTTTTTACAGACTGCCCCTACGCTTCCCCCGATTAAACTCGTGAGTGTGAAAGGCTGTCCCTTACCACGGGGAGAGAGAGGGAGGGAATCGCTCCGCTGATAAAAGAGCTGCAGGAACAGGGGGTAAGTATTCAAACTCACTCCCCTCATAACTCCCCAGTGTGGCCAGTTTGCAAACCAAACGGGAAGTGGCGGCTAACCATCGATTAGTGGCGCTTCAAGGCAGGCACTAGTCCCCTGACAGCGGCCCTGCCTAATACAGCCCAACTGATTGTCACCATCCTGTTACCGGAAAGCGGCAGGAGAATTCACTCTCTAAGACTTATTCGGAAGGTTTGGAAAGCAGGCATTCTTTACTGCAGCGCTGGGTGCACGGCTTGAGAGCTTGCACAACTCGACCTCCCCATCCTCCCCTCGTTCTCCCTGCAATAGCACTGAATTTCTCATTTCCACCAAAAGAGTCCCCTTCATCAGAAACATCCTCCTCGTCCGCTCCTCCGTATTGGACGCACCATTGACTCATACTACACGCCGAACAACAACGCTTACAGAGTTTCTGATTATCTTTTGCCCAGGTCAGAACCAAAGGATCTCTCCCTATTCATTTACATTCCCTGCTCCATTCAGGATGATCTCGTAAAGCAGAGAATAAATCAACATGGGGAACTTCATCCCATTTTCCTTCCCCTCTTAAGAATAACAACAACTGGAACAGAGTATCCTAAAAGTCCCATTAACCAGCCACTTTTCTCCCTCCTTCAGTCCCTACAATGGCCACCACTGATTACAAGAGTTGATTAGATCCTCTCTCTTTGCCACTCCTCCTGGGGGTCCTGCTATTTGCTTCCAATTTCATAAAATGCACCCAAGAGGACATTTCTTTCCCATCAATTCCCTTTTAGAAGTTCCAGTTCCCAGTTTAAAAACAGGGCACTAAAACAATTTCACCCCAGCTTTTTACAGCAATACTACACACTTACAAACACTACAGCAACAAACACAAAACCACGCCATTATGATCACGGCCGTATTCAACGCTCAACAGACAAACTTCTGAGCTTCCCTTTCGGGAAGGAGACTCACCCTTCAGTTTCAATCAAAGGGTACTTTCCCTTTGCCCCAGGGATACGGCCCAACCCTGCGCAGCTTTCGCTACGACCCACGGACAGGCAACAGAAAATAATACTGAAAGAATGCCTTTGCCTTGTTGATGGTCCTTGCTCAGAATTCTTTGGTCCGGGAATCGCAGGTTCTCCCCGAGAATCCCTCGGTGACGGCTGGAGGTCCTGCGATCCCTCGGATCCGCCCATGTTCCAGAGCAGTGTCCCATCTGCGGTGCCAAAATCTGTTACCAGAAAGCGGCAAAATAGTTCACTCTCTAAGGCTTATTTGGAAGCTTTAGAAAGCAGGCATTCTTTATTGCAGCGCTGGGTGCACGGGGGATAACTCCACCTAAGGTGCACACCCAAAAGACAAAACTAGCAAGTATTTCTACTATGTTCATAGACATATTCAGTATCTTTCCCAGTAGTGCTTATCACAGGCAGGGATCTTCCTTGGGAACTCGTTAGCATATGCTAAGGTCTTTCCCCCATGTTTGTTGACACCCCCGGGGGGTCTTCAGACTCACTCCTGGTATCACATATACCTTATCCCTCAAGGCCCGTTTTGGGATCACCTTGTAACTCTCTTCTCTTTTTTTGCACATCTGTTCTTCCAAGGCCCAGCTCTTTAAAATGAGATTGTTCCAGAGCTCCTTAGCTTACAACTAATTGTTTCCTAAGTGACAATGGTTTCCCTTTTGTTTGGTTACAGGGATTGAGCAATGGCTCTAATTGCTTGAATTGATCTTAAGATTTCCATAGTCACAGGTATCAACATCCTCATTGACAGGGAGGGGCTCACGGGAGAAGCACCCCAGCCCTGCCACCTTGGTGTTTGGCCAGTCCCCAGCTCCATCCCCTGCTCTGGGTGCTTCCCCCGGCTGCCACCAGCCCCTCCTTTATCAGGCCGGGGTGGTGGGAGATAGGGAGGGAGGCCGATAAGCCCTCCAGTGGCAGCGTGCTGGAAACAGTCCCACTGGTGCTGTTAGATCAGAGCGCTGGGAAAATGCCTCCAGCTCCCCGGCCCACCAGCGCAGCGGGCTGGGGCTGGGGGGCTGCAGAGCTGTTGAAAAGCACAGAAGGAGGAGCCGTGTTGGAGCTGAAGTGTTTCGCTAGCAGGCTGCAGGGCTGGCTGCTGCCTCCCAGGGTACCGGGGCTTGTCAGGGCTCTGACCAGCAGCCCTAGGAAGGCTGCTTTGGCATCTGACCCTGCAGTCCATCTCCATCCATAGGCTTCACTGCCTTTTTTCCCCAGCTGGTAAGAAAACTCACTTCCTCCCTCCTTCCCTCCCTCCCTCCCTCCCTCCCTCCCTCCCTCCCTCCCTCCCTCCCTCCCTCCCTCTCCCAGGCCACCGGTGGCCAGAGGTCTCAGCTGGCTGGAAACATGCTGGTTGGGTGTTTGAGCTCCTTCGCAGGAGCTCTGGTATCCACACAGACCTCTCTTTGCATGTACCTGGAGGACCAGCACGTGTGAAAGGCTGTGGTCCTCCTTTCATAATGATCTCTACCCATTGTAAACCCTTTTTCCACCAGGAAAAACAACCAATCACAACAAGGTTTAGCAGATTGCACCCTGCTTACTACAAGTTATTGTGGAGCGCAGAACGCAAACCCTTCAAGCCACTTGTCATCGAGGAAAAGGGACTCTTGCCTTGCAGCAGCTCCTCTGCATGGGCTCAGCCCAAGCTGAGACCCTGTCACCCACCTCTCACCTGGCACTAACTTTATCTAGATTCAGGTTTGGAAATGCTGATGCTTGTCAGGGTTCCTATTCTTGGCTCTGCAAAATGAGGCGTATCTGCAGAGGCATCCTCAGCTGGGGCACACCATCAGCCGTGCCACTGCTGGAGCGGGCACGGCAGCGCGCAAACTGAACAACCCCTCCGACTTGCACCCCAAGACCATGCAACTGGCAGGTTTCAAAGCCTGCAGGTGGTTGCAGGGTTCACAGAAACGTCATCCGGTTCCTAAATATCTTAAAACAAAGCCTTGGTGGGTGTCAGGACAGAAGAACATAACCTGACACCAGAACAGTGCTAGCCTCTCCAGAACACCTGGTGCATCGAGACTGGCCCACGGATTGGAGGGAACCTGCCTTGGGAGTCTTTTCCCATTGAAACTGAAAAATCTGGAATGCCACCTCTGATTTTTCTTCTTCCTTGTCAGGGCTTGAATGCAGCTCCCCCAAAGCACAGCACTGGCATGGACGGTCTTACTCCGAAGCGATACTGCTGTAAACGGGAGCAGACCAGAGGCAGTCCTGGCTACAGCACAAACAGGGTGGCATGTGTCACCGGAGATGACCGGTCCTGGCAGAGCGGTGGCACCTGGAGGAAGAGTGCCAGCAGTGGGAAAGGGGGCACAGCCTCACGTCGCCCTTCCCAAGCAGACAGAGCTGGGGCTGACAAACAGATGCAGCCGGCAGGACAAAAAGCCCAGTGAAAATCTATCCCTGGGGTGGGTACCACAAAAGTCAGGAGAAACGGGTGCTGGCAAAGCAGCACCGGAGGGAGAGGGGGCTGTAGCCCTGCAGAGCCCCACGCTGCAGTCTGAGTCACCGCTTGTAAATCCTCACGCACTGGGGCTGAGGCATCTCTCTGCTGGGTAAGAGAAGTGGGAAACAAGCTACTGTTCTGGGACACTCGGATTCCTCTGCTTTGAATTGTTATTGTTTCCATTCCAATGTTAGGACTTTCACCTGAGGTTTTACAAACCATGTTATTGGTTGGTTTCTTTATGGTCTTGTTTTCCTTCCCCTCACACAGCAGACACAGCTCCTGTACCAATCTGTGCAGCAAACAGAGCTAAATGTCCCCAGCGTGAAACCCATGTCTGTATTTTTTCTAATTTTCATATACGCAACTAATCAATTTGTACTGAGTTACAAATGCAGAAGCTGGAGTGTACATTCTCCTCCCAAACTTGGGTTAACAGTATGATGTTTACCGTGTGTGCGCGCTTCTCTCTTTCCTGCTCTGTCTACATTATGTAGACAGGAATGTATATATGCACACATTCTCCTAAACAAGATATTTTTTTCTACAGAAATGGAGTTACATTTAATTTGATTGGTTTTGCCTGCCCTTTAGCTTAGCACAGTTGGAAGAAAAATCTGAGAAGAAATTCAACCTCCTCCCTCAATACAGCCCTGTTCCTTTTGACAGGAGAAATTCAGCTGTGCCAAGGAGAAAGAGAAAGGCTGGAGGCGCCTCATCTGAACAACCAAAATCCAAGAAAGGTGCATTACCATGTGCAATACATGCTTGAGCAACAACAATGCTACGGCCAGCTCAGGAATTTATACTTTCTTCCTTTACTGCTGCATAGGAAAAGCGTGAAGTCCAAGAAAATAGTTTTCTAGCACTGAAGTCAGTGGGTTGTCACCAGTTTCCAGGCTGCGCTCTTGACTCCCGAGTTTCATGCTGAGCAGAACTGGTTAGAGTTTGTCCATGAAATAGATTCCTCAGAGCAAGCAGATTGACCAAAACCACAAACAGTTTAGAGGAAAGTGAAAAATGGCAGCAACAACATCGTGCCAGGGCTCCCCTCCACACCACCATCGACGCAGTGCCGTAGGGTCATCCGGCCAGCGCCCTACCGCCGGCCCTGCCTCCGCGCTCGGCGCTCGGCGCTAGCCGGGAGGCTGACCCTCCGCGCCTGGCCGGCCTGCAGGCTTCCTTCCCGTCCCCCGTCCTCTGCCCTACCCCTCACCCCTTCTGAAGGGGTGTCATCTCTTCTGCACTGAGCCCCGAGAAAAGGGGACAAGACAACATGGCGTCACAGCTTCAGCCGCTGCGCCAGGAGAAGTCCCTCAGCGGGCCACCGAGGTCCCTGGGGCCTGGAGACGGGGTCTCTTCGGCCTGGAGACGAGAAGGCTGCCAGACGGGAGGCTGCAGAGGAAGCCAGACGCTCCACAGCGGCACACGAAGAACAGCAGTGTGTCAAGCAAAGACGTAAGAGACAGCCGCTCCTCTGGAGAGGCAGACCACCACAGGCCTGCCAGGAAGGAGTGCTGGCCTTCAGCATTAAGGCCCCTTCTAGCTGTCTCATTCGTTCTTTTCAAGGTTGGACAAGTAAAAAATAAATAAATACACAAATGAAAGTAACAGTGAAAATGCTTTCCCTCTCTCTTCTTTGGTACTTTGGTAACTGCGTCCGGGCTCCACTCGGCCCATGGAAGGGGACGTGCGAGTGCCCCCTGCATTGCAAAATCAGCCAGGGGCTCCTGACGGCAGTTTAACTCGGCTTTAAGGGATGCTCCTGTACCCTGTTCTGCTCTGAAGGGGCAGCACCTTCCAGGGGAGGAATGGAAACCCCATCCAGGACCCTGCAACATCTGAAGCCCTGATGGCTCTTGCTCTGCAGCCTGGAAGGCTCAGAGCAGTGGACACAGGGTCCCCTGTGCTGGCAGGGCTTTGGCAGATCTGTTGGCGAGTGGGCCAGTGACTTTGGGTCATCATGGCCACTGGGGTCTGTCCTGGGCCATAAAACTCTTCTAGGGGTCACACAGTGACTTAATGAAATCCTGTAGTCACCTGGGGACAGGTTCAGGTAATGGAGAAAGAAAAAAACAGGCGAGAACAATAATCCTTTGCAATGGCTTCTCTTCCTCTTGCTTTCTCTTAGTCTGTTGGGGTTTTTGTTGCTTTGGGTTTTTTTTCCCTGTTACTGTACTGGTTCCTGGTTTTTTCCTTCTGGTCTCCTGACTTTGCTGTAGCACTTTCTTTTCCCAGTATCTCTTTTTCTCCCCCCCTCCCCCTTTTCTGCCCTTGTGGGTTTTTCTGTGCAAACCAGGGCCCACATTTCATTTACATCTTGCCTGGCACGCCTGCTGATGTTTGTGCACAGTGCCCTAGGCTGTGGTTTGCATGTGTTGATGTGCTCCCATTTAGTCTCTCCTTTTTTTCTTTGGAGAAAAAAAAAGATATAGCTTTCCTTAGTGGTGCCTTCATATCAAAAAAAATCCCCCACACTTTCAAGTCTTATCTAATGCCCTTTCTCTCCCCTTGATCAGGCACTGGGCACTGCAAAGGGACACACAGGGACCACAGTCCCAGTGCCTGGCAGTGCGGCACTGCTGCCCGTTCCTGTCCCAAGTAGACCAGAGCGCTGGAGGAAGAGCCCAAGATCTCAAACACCTCCAGACAGGTCTGGAGGTCTGGCCTGACAACACATTCCATCCTCTCCTGCAGCACCTTCTCCCCCTGCCCTGCACCAAGGAGGTCTCGGGCTGCCGGCAGACTCAGGAAGCCTTCAGTTATGCTTCCATCATGGCTCCAGCCCTGGAAGAAATGTATTTATTTATCAATAAAAAATGAGACTGTGATCTCATGTCTGGGATGAAGCAGGTCCTGACAAGTCATGCCAAACAGTTCCTGTTACTGCAGGGACCAGAATAGCAACATCCACGCCAGGGCTCTGCTAGCGGACGGATTATCTTCAGGAAGACACTTTGGGAACGTACCCTGGGAAGAGCAGGATAATTTTGGTTTCAAAAAAAGCTCCTTCTGCATTAAGATCCAGGGGGAGAGTGAAGAGGAAGGTGGGCAAAGTGTGCCGGGCACAGTTCTTCCAGCACCCTTGTGTTGGGTTTGCATGGGAAGGTTTTGGTAGCTGGGGGGGGGGGGTGCGGGGGGCGTCTACAGGGGTGGCTTCTGTGAGAAGCTGCCGGAAGCTTCCCCTGTGTCTGATAGAGCCAATGCCAACCGGCTCCAAGATGGACCCACCACTGGCCAAGGCCAAGCCCATCAGCACCTCCGTGATAACATATTTAAAAAGGAAAAAAAACAGTTAGAGAGGGAGCTTTTGCAGCCAGAAAGAGGAGTGAGAAGATGTAGAAACTCTGCAGGCACCACATGGTGAAGCAGGCTGTCCCCCTGCGCCCATGGAGGAAGATGAGGGGGTGTAAGAGATCCACCTGCAGCCATGGAGGACCCCACACCAGAGCAGGGGAGGCACCTGAAGGAGGCTGTGGCCCC
>NW_026561493.1:0-35213 GCF_028858705.1 Grus americana
GGCAACAGAGCGCGCTGCTTACAAGACGATTTAATACAGTAAATAATCCTTCCACACCTTGATTTTTTCACAGTTTCATCACGGGGCTTTGAGTCGGACCAGGATATCCTTCATCGTGGTTGAAGTTAATCGGAATCTGCAGCTAAAAAGTTACAATTGTTTTCATAGTTCCATGTTAAGAATGTTCCAGAATAGTTTTTCACAGTTCAGGATGGTCACAGAGAGTTTTTGTAATAGCGGGCTAGGGACTCTGAGGATGGCCATTGTCAGTGCTACATTCTGTCAGTTCTATTTACCCAGACAAGGTGTCAATGGGAAGACGTGCTTGTAGGGGGTAGAAGCATAACCCCGATACATCGTTGTCTGGCTCAACAGACCCTGAAGAACACATTTGGGAGTGCCAGAAGTATGATGACTGGGGAAAGGTAATTTGGCCAGGGTCTCCGCAACCACCGACCCATGAGCCCCCTACCCAAATTATGCCACTACCAAAGATAAAGGCCGAGAAAAGAACGAGCATGCCTTCTAGTTTGCATACTACCAAAAGAAATATGAACAATCTTTTGTAACTGGGAGTTCTCCTAATTTGGAAGGTTTGTGTATAAAGATGACAGGGAACGGCATTAGGTGCGGCTTGATTGATTTGTGGAAATCCACCGAGCACCCAGGCCTGAATAAAAAGCAATTTATCTCCTATGTGTAGTGGAAGTGGCTTAGTGTACACCGCGTAACGAATCCGCTGTTTGGTACAACAAGCGGATGTCTGGGTGGAAGTCGAAATCTGCCATCAGGACAAGGGCTGCTCGTCCAGAGATTTCTCCTCAGGGGCCTATCAAATAACTCCGCAGTGCGGGCATCCGGCTGGGCCATCGGTAGCAGACACCCGCTGCAACAGCTGCTTTGTTTTCCATGCCCCTCAGCCTCACCCAGAGGCTCTCCACCACATCCTTGCTGACTGGAAGGGCTCTACCATCCAACCTCTCCCTTCCACAGAGTGCGACCCCTCCACCTCGCCTGCCCTGCCTACCCCTCCTGAACAGCCTGCAGCCTCCATGCC
Source organism: Grus americana (assembly GCF_028858705.1). NCBI lineage: Eukaryota > Metazoa > Chordata > Aves > Gruiformes > Gruidae > Grus > Grus americana. The sequence continues at coordinate 1,058 of NW_026561493.1, forward strand.
AGCACTCCAGGCGTGGCACTCGTCCACCAAGTCCCACCAATCCCAAGGACATGCCAGCTCTGGGAACGCAGCAAGGCCCCCCCTGAACCCTTTCCCTCCCCAGGCAGGAGGGGCTGGGGAGGCTGTTGGGGCGGGGCGGAACACGCGGACACCCCACATTCCCTCCTGGGAGACGCCAGAGAGTCCTTAGCAGCCAACAGCCAGAAGCGCAACATGGCGCCGCCACCACTGCAGCTCCCACCACGCGGCCCCGGGACCCCCCGGCACCCGACTCCTCCAGACTTTTGCCCTTCCCCAAACCTTCTACCTCCAAGGTACAGACCCACCCTGACCCCTGCACCCCAGGGCACTCTTGGGGGCAAGAGCGGAGGTGACCATCGGCCATCGCTCCTGTCTCTCTTCCAGGCGCAGCCAACCTGTGCCCACTGCCCCGCCAGCAGCAGCCCTTCCCCGCAGCCTGGCCACCCTCACTGCACGTGGCACCCCAGGGCCCCCAGGCACTACCACCACCAGGTACGGCACCCCTGGCTGCTCTGCCACCCCGCCGCCTTCGCCATCCCCGGGCCCGCGCACGCCCAGCATCCCCATCAGCCCTGTCCCCAGGGCACTTTTGGCACAGGGCTTCAGCAAGCCCAGGCAAGCGTCCCTGCTCTCGCCTGGCTGATGCGTGCCCAGGAAATCCAAGTCCCAGAGAATTTCCCCAATGCTTGGGGCCATCTCTCCCGCTTCACCTCCTAGAAGCCAGTCTCCTCCCTGCTTTGCAACCCTGTCCCACCAGCACAGCAGCTCACCCCGCGCGGAGCACCCTGGCCACAAGCTGCCCACGTGCCCAGCACAGAGCTGGGGGATGGCGGCCATCGGGGCCAGCTCGGTGGCTGTCCTTGGAGGGCCCCAACCCCCTGGCCCAGCACGGCTCCCTCTCACCCACACAGGTCTGCAGAGGGCTCCATGCGGCTGCTTCTTCGACCCCCGGGTCTTCCACATCGAGTGGACGGTCACCAACCTGCCTGCCCGGCCAGCTCCACGCTCAGCCATGGCACCGCTTCTCTGCCGGCTGCTGCCCTGTGGGGGGGCCCCAGGGGCTGCAGGACCCTCCCAGCCTGGGCAGCCCCTCTGACCCCGCAGGGACAGCCGACACACCTCACACCCCAAAACTATCAGGGGAGAGCGGGAGGCCCCAGCCCCCCCAGCACTGCCGACGTCCATCCCTGGCTACCGGCACATCCAGGGGCAGCCTGCCCACGTCAACAGCTCTGGCACGGCCACCCCTGCGCGGGCACACCCGGGCACCAACATCCCCCGGGGCCGTGACACCCCCCGCAGCCCCACTGCTGGCCCCCACCACCAAGCCCCTGGGGACCCGGATGGAGACTTGGAAGTCTCTGAGGAGGAGCTTCTCCAAGAGGCCCTCAGGCTCTTTGGTCGCTCCTTGGATGCGGTGGGGACCAGTCAGGATGTTCCTGGCAGCAGCCCCATGCCTGGGGACTCCTGTGGCACCCGTGCAGAGGGAAGAGTGGTGGCCCCAGCCCCCCTGGCGTTGCCGACGTCCAACCCTGGCTGCCAGCACATCGAGGGGCAGCCTGCCCAGACCAACACCTGCGGCACGGCACCTCCTGTGGGGGCACACCCGGACACCAACATCCCCCCGGGCAGCCATGACTCCCCCAGCCAGGCCCTGGAGGACCTGGCAGGAGACCTTGACGTGTCCGATGAGGAGCTTCTCAAAGAGGCCCTAAGCCTCTTGGGTTGCTCCCTGGACGGGGTGGAGGCCACCAGGAGGATGCCGGCAGCAGCCCTATGCATGGGGACCATGGTGGCACAGGCGCAGAAGAGAACATGGTGGCCCTTGCCTCCCCTGTGTTACCAACATCCAGCGCCGCCTACCAGCACGTCGAGGAGCAGCCTGCCCAGCTCACTATCGACGGCACGGCCACCACTGCGGAGGCACAGCTGGGGCAGCAACATCCCCCTGGGCAGCTACGACCCCTCCTGCCCTTCTGCTGCACCCAACAACCAAGCCCTTGGGGACCTGGCAGATGACCTCACCGTGTCCGAGGAGGTGCCACTCGAAGAGGCCCTAAGGCTCTTTGGTTGCTCCCTGGACACGGTGGGGGTCAGCCAGGATGCTTTCAGCAGCAGCCCTGGGCCTGGGGAGCTTGGTGGCACCGGCACAGCCACCCCCCACTGCCACTTTGCCTCGCTCTCCCTGCCCGAGGAGCTGCTCACCCCCGACTACAGCGTCCCGAGATCACCGACGCCATCCTGAGCATGGAAGAGTTCTACACCATGGGGATGGAGCCCCAGGAGTCGTGGGGGGCTGCGGGGATGGCCCTGCCACCGTCCCAGGCTGCCGTCTGCGAGAAGCGGGGCAAGAAGCGGGGGCAGAGCGCCTTGCCAAAGCCGGCCAGCAAGCGCAGGGCTCTGGCAGGCAGCACGGGGGTGGCAGGGGGGGAAGTAGAGCCCGAGCAGGGATGAGGAGGAGGTGGGGGGAGTGGGGGATGGGGGAGGAGGGGTGGTGTTTTTGGGGGGGGGGAGGGGGGGTAGAGTAGCTTTGATGGGACCTTTTCTCTTGTGTTTTGTCAATTAAAAGCTGTTTCTCCAGAACGGCTCCGTGCCTGTGTGGGAGGGGGAGGGAGCACAGGGGGCACGGGGAAAATGGCACCCAAGAGGTGCAAAAGCCCCGCTGAGCCCCAGATCAGGGCCGGCGAGTCTCGAAGGGCACCATGCCACCCCCAGGGTCGAGTCACCGCTGGTGGGGCAGGCAATGGTGGGGGGGAAGCTCCCCATCCCCTTCCCCAGGGGAAGCAGCCCTTTGGCGGGGGAGCCAGGACAGGACGCGTCCCTGCAGGACACACCTTGCGGGCTGGCGGGCACACGGACGGACACACAAGATGACAGGGCTGCAACGCCTTTGTCTTGAACACCACCAGCATCCCTTCCAGCGGGGACAGGGCTCGCTGCAAGGCCCTTCAAAGCCTCAAGACAATCACGCCCTTCCTCGGCTCCCAACCGATATTCCCAGGGCACTCTGCTATGTACCTCCCTGAAGGGCATAACCTTTGCGCTCTTGAACTCCAGGGTAGCAACTCTGCCGGCCTATTTTCTCATGACACTGACCCTTTTTAAACTCAACCATTTCAGGATCACTCTGGCCAAGGCCATCCCGTCACCAACGAGCCCTTCCCCATTCACAACTAGCAAGTCTAGGAAGGCTCCATCTTTCCGAGTAGGCTCCCTGAGTACTTGGGACAAAAGAAGTTCCAGCCCACTAACTTCAGGAATTGCCAAGACCTGCTCGTCACAGCAGTATGGTATTCCCAGGTGGTGTCTGGGAAATCTGCCATCAAGACAAGGGCTGCTCGTCCAGAGATTTCTCCTCAGGGCCTATCAAATAACTCCGCAGTGCGGGCATCCCGGCTGGGCCATCGGTAGCAGACACCCGCTGCAACAGCTGCTTTGTTTTCCATGCCCCTCAGCCTCACCCAGAGGCTCTCCACCACATCCTTGCTGACTGGAAGGGCTCTACCATCCAACCTCTCCCTTCCACAGAGTGCGACCCCTCCACCTCGCCTGCCCTGCCTACCCCTCCTGAACAGCCTGCAGCCTCCATGCCAGCACTCCAGGCGTGGCACTCGTCCCACCAAGTCCCACCAATCCCAAGGACATGCCAGCTCTGGGAACGCAGCAAGGCCCCCCCTGAACCCTTTCCCTCCCCAGGCAGGAGGGGCTGGGGAGGCTGTTGGGGCGGGGCGGAACACGCGGACACCCCACATTCCCTCCTGGGAGACGCCAGAGAGTCCTTAGCAGCCAACAGCCAGAACGCAACATGGCGCCGCCACCACTGCAGCTCCCACAGCGCGGCCCCCGGGACCCCCCGGCACCCCGACTCCTGCAGACTTTTGCCCTTCCCCAAACCTTCTACCTCCAAGGTACAGACCCACCCTGACCCCTGCACCCCAGGGACACTCTTGGGGGCAAGAGCGGAGGTGACCATCGGCCATCGCTCCTGTCTCTCTTCCAGGCGCAGCCAACCTGTGCCCACTGCCCCGCCAGCAGCAGCCCTTCCCCGCAGCCTGGCCACCCTCACTGCACGTGGCACCCCAGGGCCCCCAGGCACTACCACCACCAGGTACGGCACCCTGGCTGCTCTGCCACCCCGCCGCCTTCGCCATCCCCGGCCCCCGCGCACGCCCAGCATCCCCATCAGCCCTGTCCCCAGGGCACTTTTGGCACAGGGCTTCAGCAAGCCCAGGCAAGCGTCCCTGCTCTCGCCTGGCTGATGCGTGCCCAGGAAATCCAAGTCCCAGAGAATTTCCCCAATGCTTGGGGCCATCTCTCCCGCTTCACCTCCTAGAAGCCAGTCTCCTCCCTGCTTTGCAAGCCTGTCCCACCAGCACAGCAGCTCCCCGCGCGGAGCACCCTGGCCACAAGCTGCCCACGTGCCCAGCACAGAGCTGGGGGATGGCGGCCATCGGGGCCAGCTCGGTGGCTGTCCTTGGAGGGCCCAACCCCCTGGCCCAGCACGGCTCCCTCTCACCCACACAGGTCTGCAGAGGGCTCCATGCGGCTGCTTCTTCGACCCCGGGTCTTCCACATCGAGTGGACGGTCACCAACCTGCCTGCCCCGGCCAGCTCCACGCTCAGCCATGGCACCGCTTCTCTGCCGGCTGCTGCCCTGTGGGGGGGCCCAGGGGCTGCAGGACCCTCCCAGCCTGGGCAGCCCCTCTGACCCCGCAGGGACAGCCGACACACCTCACACCCCAAAACTATCAGGGGAGAGCGGAGGCCCCAGCCCCCCAGCACTGCCGACGTCCATCCCTGGCTACCGGCACATCCAGGGGCAGCCTGCCCACGTCAACAGCTCTGGCACGGCCACCCTGCGCGGGCACACCGGGCACCAACATCCCCCCGGGCCGTGACACCCCCGCAGCCCCACTGCTGGCCCCCACCACCAAGCCCCTGGGGACCCGGATGGAGACTTGGAAGTCTCTGAGGAGGAGCTTCTCCAAGAGGCCCTCAGGCTCTTTGGTGCTCCTTGGATGCGGTGGGGACCAGTCAGGATGTTCCTGGCAGCAGCCCCATGCCTGGGGACTCCTGTGGCACCCGTGCAGAGGGAAGAGTGGTGGCCCCAGCCCCCCTGGCGTTGCCGACGTCCAACCCTGGCTGCCAGCACATCGAGGGGCAGCCTGCCCAGACCAACACCTGCGGCACGGCACCTCCTGTGGGGGCACACCCGGACACCAACATCCCCCCGGGCAGCCATGACTCCCCCAGCCAGGCCCTGGAGGACCTGGCAGGAGACCTTGACGTGTCCGATGAGGAGCTTCTCAAAGAGGCCCTAAGCCTCTTGGGTTGCTCCCTGGACGGGGTGGAGGCCACCCAGGAGGATGCCGGCAGCAGCCCTATGCATGGGGACCATGGTGGCACAGGCGCAGAAGAGAACATGGTGGCCCTTGCCTCCCCTGTGTTACCAACATCCAGCGCCGCCTACCAGCACGTCGAGGAGCAGCCTGCCCAGCTCACTATCGACGGCACGGCCACCACTGCGGAGGCACAGCTGGGCAGCAACATCCCCCTGGGCAGCTACGACCCCTCCTGCCCTTCTGCTGCACCCAACAACCAAGCCCTTGGGGACCTGGCAGATGACCTCACCGTGTCCGAGGAGGTGCCACTCGAAGAGGCCCTAAGGCTCTTTGGTTGCTCCCTGGACACGGTGGGGGTCAGCCAGGATGCTTTCAGCAGCAGCCCTGGGCCTGGGGAGCTTGGTGGCACCGGCACAGCCACCCCCACTGCCACTTTGCCTCGCTCTCCCTGCCCGAGGAGCTGCTCACCCCCGACTACAGCGTCCCCGAGATCACCGACGCCATCCTGAGCATGGAAGAGTTCTACACCATGGGGATGGAGCCCCAGGAGTCGTGGGGGGCTGCGGGGATGGCCCTGCCACCGTCCCAGGCTGCCGTCTGCGAGAAGCGGGGCAAGAAGCGGGGGCAGAGCGCCTTGCCAAAGCCGGCCAGCAAGCGCAGGGCTCTGGCAGGCAGCACGGGGGTGGCAGGGGGGGAAGTAGAGCCCGAGCAGGGATGAGGAGGAGGTGGGGGGAGTGGGGGATGGGGGAGGAGGGGTGGTGTATTTGGGGGGGGGGGAGGGGGGGTAGAGTAGCTTTGATGGGACCTTTTCTCTTGTGTTTTGTCAATTAAAAGCTGTTTCTCCAGAACGGCTCCGTGCCTGTGTGGGAGGGGGAGGGAGCACAGGGGGCACCGGGAAAATGGCACCCAAGAGGTGCAAAAGCCCCGCTGAGCCCCAGATCAGGGCCGGCGAGTCTCGAAGGGCACCATGCCACCCCCAGGGTCGAGTCACCGCTGGTGGGGCAGGCAATGGTGGGGGGGAAGCTCCCCCATCCCCTTCCCCAGGGAAGCAGCCCTTTGGCGGGGGAGCCAGGACAGGACGCGTCCCTGCAGGACACACCTTGCGGGCTGGCGGGCACACGGACGGACACACAAGATGACAAGGGCTGCAACGCCTTTGTCTTGAACACCACCAGCATCCCTTCCAGCGGGGACAGGGCTCGCTGCAAGGCCCTTCAAAGCCTCAAGACAATCACGCCCTTCCTCGGCTCCCAACCGACATTCCCAGGGCACTCTGCTATGTACCTCCCTGAAGGGCATAACCTTTGCGCTCCTGAACTCCAGGGTAGCAACTCTGCCGGCCTATTTTCTCATGACACTGACCCTTTTAAACTCAACCATTTCAGGATCACTCTGGCCAAGGCCATCCCGTCACAACGAGCCCTTCCCCATTCACAACTAGCAAGTCTAGGAAGGCTCCATCTTTCCGAGTAGGCTCCCTGAGTACTTGGGACAAAAGAAGTTCCAGCCCACTAACTTCAGGAATTGCCAAGACCTGCTCGTCACAGCAGTATGGTATTCCCAGGTGGTGTCTGGGAAATCTGCCATCAAACAAGGGCTGCTCGTCCAGAGATTTCTCCTCAGGGCCTATCAAATAACTCCGCAGTGCGGGCATCCCGGCTGGGCCATCGGTAGCAGACACCCGCTGCAACAGCTGCTTTGTTTTCCATGCCCCTCAGCCTCACCCAGAGGCTCTCCACCACATCCTTGCTGACTGGAAGGGCTCTACCATCCAACCTCTCCCTTCCACAGAGTGCGACCCCTCCACCTCGCCTGCCCTGCCTACCCCTCCTGAACAGCCTGCAGCCTCCATGCCAGCACTCCAGGCGTGGCACTCGTCCCACCAAGTCCCACCAATCCCAAGGACATGCCAGCTCTGGGAACGCAGCAAGGCCCCCCCTGAACCCTTTCCCTCCCCAGGCAGGAGGGGCTGGGGAGGCTGTTGGGGCGGGGCGGAACACGCGGACACCCCACATTCCCTCCTGGGAGACGCCAGAGAGTCCTTAGCAGCCAACAGCCAGAACGCAACATGGCGCCGCCACCACTGCAGCTCCCACCACGCGGCCCCCGGGACCCCCCGGCACCCCGACTCCTGCAGACTTTTGCCCTTCCCCAAACCTTCTACCTCCAAGGTACAGACCCACCCTGACCCCTGCACCCCAGGGACACTCTTGGGGGCAAGAGCGGAGGTGACCATCGGCCATCGCTCCTGTCTCTCTTCCAGGCGCAGCCAACCTGTGCCCACTGCCCCGCCAGCAGCAGCCCTTCCCCGCAGCCTGGCCACCCTCACTGCACGTGGCACCCCAGGGCCCCCAGGCACTACCACCACCAGGTACGGCACCCCTGGCTGCTCTGCCACCCCGCCGCCTTCGCCATCCCGGCCCCCGCGCACGCCCAGCATCCCCATCAGCCCTGTCCCCAGGGCACTTTTGGCACAGGGCTTCAGCAAGCCCAGGCAAGCGTCCCTGCTCTCGCCTGGCTGATGCGTGCCCAGGAAATCCAAGTCCCAGAGAATTTCCCCAATGCTTGGGGCCATCTCTCCCGCTTCACCTCCTAGAAGCCAGTCTCCTCCCTGCTTTGCAAGCCTGTCCCACCAGCACAGCAGCTCACCCCGCGCGGAGCACCCGGCCACAAGCTGCCCACGTGCCCAGCACAGAGCTGGGGGATGGCGGCCATCGGGGCCAGCTCGGTGGCTGTCCTTGGAGGGCCCCAACCCCCTGGCCCAGCACGGCTCCCTCTCACCCACACAGGTCTGCAGAGGGCTCCATGCGGCTGCTTCTTCGACCCCGGGTCTTCCACATCGAGTGGACGGTCACCAACCTGCCTGCCCCGGCCAGCTCCACGCTCAGCCATGGCACCGCTTCTCTGCCGGCTGCTGCCCTGTGGGGGGGCCCCAGGGGCTGCAGGACCCTCCCAGCCTGGGCAGCCCCTCTGACCCCGCAGGGACAGCCGACACACCTCACACCCCAAAACTATCAGGGGAGAGCGGAGGCCCCAGCCCCCCCAGCACTGCCGACGTCCATCCCTGGCTACGGCACATCCAGGGGCAGCCTGCCCACGTCAACAGCTCTGGCACGGCCACCCTGCGCGGGCACACCCGGGCACCAACATCCCCCCGGGCCGTGACACCCCCCGCAGCCCCACTGCTGGCCCCCACCACCAAGCCCCTGGGGACCCGGATGGAGACTTGGAAGTCTCTGAGGAGGAGCTTCTCCAAGAGGCCCTCAGGCTCTTTGGTGCTCCTTGGATGCGGTGGGGACCAGTCAGGATGTTCCTGGCAGCAGCCCCATGCCTGGGGACTCCTGTGGCACCCGTGCAGAGGGAAGAGTGGTGGCCCCAGCCCCCCTGGCTGTTGCCGACGTCCAACCCTGGCTGCCAGCACATCGAGGGGCAGCCTGCCCAGACCAACACCTGCGGCACGGCACCTCCTGTGGGGGCACACCCGGACACCAACATCCCCCGGGCAGCCATGACTCCCCCAGCCAGGCCCTGGAGGACCTGGCAGGAGACCTTGACGTGTCCGATGAGGAGCTTCTCAAAGAGGCCCTAAGCCTCTTGGGTTGCTCCCTGGACGGGGTGGAGGCCACCCAGGAGGATGCCGGCAGCAGCCCTATGCATGGGGACCATGGTGGCACAGGCGCAGAAGAGAACATGGTGGCCCTTGCCTCCCCTGTGTTACCAACATCCAGCGCCGCCTACCAGCACGTCGAGGAGCAGCCTGCCCAGCTCACTATCGACGGCACGGCCACCACTGCGGAGGCACAGCTGGGCAGCAACATCCCCCTGGGCAGCTACGACCCCTCCTGCCCTTCTGCTGCACCCAACAACCAAGCCCTTGGGGACCTGGCAGATGACCTCACCGTGTCCGAGGAGGTGCCACTCGAAGAGGCCCTAAGGCTCTTTGGTTGCTCCCTGGACACGGTGGGGGTCAGCCAGGATGCTTTCAGCAGCAGCCCTGGGCCTGGGGAGCTTGGTGGCACCGGCACAGCCACCCCCCACTGCCACTTTGCCTCGCTCTCCCTGCCCGAGGAGCTGCTCACCCCGACTACAGCGTCCCCGAGATCACCGACGCCATCCTGAGCATGGAAGAGTTCTACACCATGGGGATGGAGCCCCAGGAGTCGTGGGGGGCTGCGGGGATGGCCCTGCCACCGTCCCAGGCTGCCGTCTGCGAGAAGCGGGGCAAGAAGCGGGGGCAGAGCGCCTTGCCAAAGCCGGCCAGCAAGCGCAGGGCTCTGGCAGGCAGCACGGGGGTGGCAGGGGGGGAAGTAGAGCCCGAGCAGGGATGAGGAGGAGGTGGGGGGAGTGGGGATGGGGGAGGAGGGGTGGTGTATTTGGGGGGGGGGAGGGGGGGTAGAGTAGCTTTGATGGGACCTTTTCTCTTGTGTTTTGTCAATTAAAAGCTGTTTCTCCAGAACGGCTCCGTGCCTGTGTGGGAGGGGGAGGGAGCACAGGGGGCACCGGGAAAATGGCACCCAAGAGGTGCAAAAGCCCCGCTGAGCCCCAGATCAGGGCCGGCGAGTCTCGAAGGGCACCATGCCACCCCCAGGGTCGAGTCACCGCTGGTGGGGCAGGCAATGGTGGGGGGGAAGCTCCCCCATCCCCTTCCCCAGGGGAAGCAGCCCTTTGGCGGGGGAGCCAGGACAGGACGCGTCCCTGCAGGACACACCTTGCGGGCTGGCGGGCACACGGACGGACACACAAGATGACAAGGGCTGCAACGCCTTTGTCTTGAACACCACCAGCATCCCTTCCAGCGGGGACAGGGCTCGCTGCAAGGCCCTTCAAAGCCTCAAGACAATCACGCCCTTCCTCGGCTCCCAACCGACATTCCCAGGGCACTCTGCTATGTACCTCCCTGAAGGGCATAACCTTTGCGCTCTTGAACTCCAGGGTAGCAACTCTGCCGGCCTATTTTCTCATGACACTGACCCTTTTAAACTCAACCATTTCAGGATCACTCTGGCCAAGGCCATCCCGTCACCAACGAGCCCTTCCCCATTCACAACTAGCAAGTCTAGGAAGGCTCCATCTTTCCGAGTAGGCTCCCTGAGTACTTGGGACAAAAGAAGTTCCAGCCCACTAACTTCAGGAATTGCCAAGACCTGCTCGTCACAGCAGTATGGTATTCCCAGGTGGTGTCTGGGAAATCTGCCATCAAGACAAGGGCTGCTCGTCCAGAGATTTCTCCTCAGGGCCTATCAAATAACTCCGCAGTGCGGGCATCCGGCTGGGCCATCGGTAGCAGACACCCGCTGCAACAGCTGCTTTGTTTTCCATGCCCCTCAGCCTCACCCAGAGGCTCTCCACCACATCCTTGCTGACTGGAAGGGCTCTACCATCCAACCTCTCCCTTCCACAGAGTGCGACCCCTCCACCTCGCCTGCCCTGCCTACCCCTCCTGAACAGCCTGCAGCCTCCATGCCAGCACTCCAGGCGTGGCACTCGTCCCACCAAGTCCCACCAATCCCAAGGACATGCCAGCTCTGGGACGCGCAGCAAGGCCCCCCCTGAACCCTTTCCCTCCCCAGGCAGGAGGGGCTGGGGAGGCTGTTGGGGCGGGGCGGAACACGCGGACACCCCACATTCCCTCCTGGGAGACGCCAGAGAGTCCTTAGCAGCCAACAGCCAGAACGCAACATGGCGCCGCCACCACTGCAGCTCCCACCACGCGGCCCCCGGGACCCCCCGGCACCCCGACTCCTGCAGACTTTTGCCCTTCCCCAAACCTTCTACCTCCAAGGTACAGACCCACCCTGACCCCTGCACCCCAGGGACACTCTTGGGGGCAAGAGCGGAGGTGACCATCGGCCATCGCTCCTGTCTCTCTTCCAGGCGCAGCCAACCTGTGCCCACTGCCCCGCCAGCAGCAGCCCTTCCCCGCAGCCTGGCCACCCTCACTGCACGTGGCACCCCAGGGCCCCCAGGCACTACCACCACCAGGTACGGCACCCCTGGCTGCTCTGCCACCCCGCCGCCTTCGCCATCCCCGGCCCCCGCGCACGCCCAGCATCCCCATCAGCCCTGTCCCCAGGGCACTTTTGGCACAGGGCTTCAGCAAGCCCAGGCAAGCGTCCCTGCTCTCGCCTGGCTGATGCGTGCCCAGGAAATCCAAGTCCCAGAGAATTTCCCCAATGCTTGGGGCCATCTCTCCCGCTTCACCTCCTAGAAGCCAGTCTCCTCCCTGCTTTGCAACCCTGTCCCACCAGCACAGCAGCTCACCCCGCGCGGAGCACCCGGCCACAAGCTGCCCACGTGCCCAGCACAGAGCTGGGGGATGGCGGCCATCGGGGCCAGCTCGGTGGCTGTCCTTGGAGGGCCCCAACCCCCTGGCCCAGCACGGCTCCCTCTCACCCACACAGGTCTGCAGAGGGCTCCATGCGGCTGCTTCTTCGACCCCCGGGTCTTCCACATCGAGTGGACGGTCACCAACCTGCCTGCCCCGGCCAGCTCCACGCTCAGCCATGGCACCGCTTCTCTGCCGGCTGCTGCCCTGTGGGGGGGCCCCAGGGGCTGCAGGACCCTCCCAGCCTGGGCAGCCCCTCTGACCCCGCAGGGACAGCCGACACACCTCACACCCCAAAACTATCAGGGGAGAGCGGAGGCCCCAGCCCCCCCAGCACTGCCGCCGTCCATCCCTGGCTACCGGCACATCCAGGGGCAGCCTGCCCACGTCAACAGCTCTGGCACGGCCACCCCTGCGCGGGCACACCCGGGCACCAACATCCCCCCGGGCCGTGACACCCCCCGCAGCCCCACTGCTGGCCCCCACCACCAAGCCCCTGGGGACCCGGATGGAGACTTGGAAGTCTCTGAGGAGGAGCTTCTCCAAGAGGCCCTCAGGCTCTTTGGTTGCTCCTTGGATGCGGTGGGGACCAGTCAGGATGTTCCTGGCAGCAGCCCCATGCCTGGGGACTCCTGTGGCACCCATGCAGAGGGAAGAGTGGTGGCCCCAGCCCCCCCTGGCGTTGCCGACGTCCAACCCTGGCTGCCAGCACATCGAGGGGCAGCCTGCCCAGACCAACACCTGCGGCACGGCACCTCCTGTGGGGGCACACCCGGACACCAACATCCCCCCGGGCAGCCATGACTCCCCCAGCCAGGCCCTGGAGGACCTGGCAGGAGACCTTGACGTGTCCGATGAGGAGCTTCTCAAAGAGGCCCTAAGCCTCTTGGGTTGCTCCCTGGACGGGGTGGAGGCCACCCAGGAGGATGCCGGCAGCAGCCCTATGCATGGGGACCATGGTGGCACAGGCGCAGAAGAGAACATGGTGGCCCTTGCCTCCCCTGTGTTACCAACAGCCAGCGCCGCCTACCAGCACGTCGAGGAGCAGCCTGCCCAGCTCACTATCGACGGCACGGCCACCACTGCGGAGGCACAGCTGGGCAGCAACATCCCCCTGGGCAGCTACGACCCCTCCTGCCCTTCTGCTGCACCCAACAACCAAGCCCTTGGGGACCTGGCAGATGACCTCACCGTGTCCGAGGAGGTGCCACTCGAAGAGGCCCTAAGGCTCTTTGGTTGCTCCCTGGACACGGTGGGGGTCAGCCAGGATGCTTTCAGCAGCAGCCCTGGGCCTGGGGAGCTTGGTGGCACCGGCACAGCCACCCCCCACTGCCACTTGCCTCGCTCTCCCTGCCCGAGGAGCTGCTCACCCCCGACTACAGCGTCCCCGAGATCACCGACGCCATCCTGAGCATGGAAGAGTTCTACACCATGGGGATGGAGCCCCAGGAGTCGTGGGGGGGCTGCGGGGATGGCCCTGCCACCGTCCCAGGCTGCCGTCTGCGAGAAGCGGGGCAAGAAGCGGGGGGCAGAGCGCCTTGCCAAAGCCGGCCAGCAAGCGCAGGGCTCTGGCAGGCAGCACGGGGGTGGCAGGGGGGGAAGTAGAGCCCGAGCAGGGATGAGGAGGAGGTGGGGGGAGTGGGGGATGGGGGAGGAGGGGTGGTGTATTTGGGGGGGGGGGAGGGGGGGTAGAGTAGCTTTGATGGGACCTTTTCTCTTGTGTTTTGTCAATTAAAAGCTGTTTCTCCAGAACGGCTCCGTGCCTGTGTGGGAGGGGGAGGGAGCACAGGGGGCACCGGGAAAATGGCACCCAAGAGGTGCAAAAGCCCCGCTGAGCCCCAGATCAGGGCCGGCGAGTCTCGAAGGGCACCATGCCACCCCCAGGGTCGAGTCACCGCTGGTGGGGCAGGCAATGGTGGGGGGGAAGCTCCCCCATCTCCTTCCCCAGGGGAAGCAGCCCTTTGGCGGGGGAGCCAGGACAGGACGCGTCCCTGCAGGACACACCTTGCGCGCTGGCGGGCACACGGACGGACACACAAGATGACAAGGGCTGCAACGCCTTTGTCTTGAACACCACCAGCATCCCTTCCAGCGGGGACAGGGCTCGCTGCAAGGCCCTTCAAAGCCTCAAGACAATCACGCCCTTCCTCGGCTCCCAACCGACATTCCCAGGGCACTCTGCTATGTACCTCCCTGAAGGGCATAACCTTTGCGCTCTTGAACTCCAGGGTAGCAACTCTGCCGGCCTATTTTCTCATGACACTGACCCTTTTAAACTCAACCATTTCAGGATCACTCTGGCCAAGGCCATCCCGTCACCAACGAGCCCTTCCCCATTCACAACTAGCAAGTCTAGGAAGGCTCCATCTTTCCGAGTAGGCTCCCTGAGTACTTGGGACAAAAGAAGTTCCAGCCCACTAACTTCAGGAATTTCCAAGACCTGCTCGTCACAGCAGTATGGTATTCCCAGGTGGTGTCTGGGAAATCTGCCATCAAGACAAGGGCTGCTCGTCCAGAGATTTCTCCTCAGGGCCTATCAAATAACTCCGCAGTGCGGGCATCCCGGCTGGGCCATCGGTAGCAGACACCCGCTGCAACAGCTGCTTTGTTTTCCATGCCCCTCAGCCTCACCCAGAGGCTCTCCACCACATCCTTGCTGACTGGAAGGGCTCTACCATCCAACCTCTCCCTTCCACAGAGTGCGACCCCTCCACCTCGCCTGCCCTGCCTACCCCTCCTGAACAGCCTGCAGCCTCCATGACAGCACTCCAGGCGTGGCACTCGTCCCACCAAGTCCCACCAATCCCAAGGACATGCCAGCTCTGGGAACGCAGCAAGGCCCCCCCCTGAACCCTTTCCCTCCCCAGGCAGGAGGGGCTGGGGAGGCTGTTGGGGCGGGGCGGAACACGCGGACACCCCACATTCCCTCCTGGGAGACGCCAGAGAGTCCTTAGCAGCCAACAGCCAGAACGCAACATGGCGCCGCCACCACTGCAGCTCCCACCACGCGGCCCCCGGGACCCCCCGGCACCCCGACTCCTGCAGACTTTTGCCCTTCCCCAAACCTTCTACCTCCAAGGTACAGACCCACCCTGACCCCTGCACCCCAGGGACGCTCTTGGGGGCAAGAGCGGAGGTGACCATCGGCCATCGCTCCTGTCTCTCTTCCAGGCGCAGCCAACCTGTGCCCACTGCCCCGCCAGCAGCAGCCCTTCCCCGCAGCCTGGCCACCCTCACTGCACGTGGCACCCCAGGGCCCCCCAGGCACTACCACCACCAGGTACGGCACCCCTGGCTGCTCTGCCACCCCGCCGCCTTCGCCATCCCCGGCCCCCGCGCACGCCCAGTATCCCCATCAGCCCTGTCCCCAGGGCACTTTGGCACAGGGCTTCAGCAAGCCCAGGCAAGCGTCCCTGCTCTCGCCTGGCTGATGCGGGCCCAGGAAATCCAAGTCCCAGAGAATTTCCCCAATGCTTGGGGCCATCTCTCCCGCTTCACCTCCTAGAAGCCAGTCTCCTCCCTGCTTTGCAAGCCTGTCCCACCAGCACAGCAGCTCACCCCGCGCGGAGCACCCTGGCCAGAAGCTGCCCACGTGCCCAGCACAGAGCTGGGGGATGGCGGCCATCGGGGCCAGCTCGGTGGCTGTCCTTGGAGGGCCCCAACCCCCTGGCCCAGCACGGCTCCCTCTCACCCACACAGGTCTGCAGAGGGCTCCATGCGGCTGCTTCTTCGACCCCCGGGTCTTCCACATCGAGTGGACGGTCACCAACCTGCCTGCCCCGGCCAGCTCCACGCTCAGCCATGGCACCGCTTCTCTGCCGGCTGCTGCCCTGTGGGGGGCCCCAGGGGCTGCAGGACCCTCCCAGCCTGGGCAGCCCCTCTGACCCCGCAGGGACAGCCGACACACCTCACACCCCAAAACTATCAGGGGAGAGCGGAGGCCCCAGCCCCCCCAGCACTGCCGACGTCCATCCCTGGCTACCGGCACATCCAGGCACAGCCTGCCCACGTCAACAGCTCTGGCACGGCCACCCCTGCGCGGGCACACCCGGGCACCAACATCCCCCCGGGCCGTGACACCCCCCGCAGCCCCACTGCTGGCCCCCACCACCAAGCCCCTGGGGACCCGGATGGAGACTTGGAAGTCTCTGAGGAGGAGCTTCTCCAAGAGGCCCTCAGGCTCTTTGGCTGCTCCTTGGATGCGGTGGGGGCCAGTCAGGATGTTCCTGGCAGCAGCCCCATGCCTGGGGACTCCTGTGGCACCCGTGCAGAGGGAAGAGTGGTGGCCCCAGCCCCCCCTGGCGTTGCCGACGTCCAACCCTGGCTGCCAGCACATCGAGGGGCAGCCTGCCCAGACCAACACCTGCGGCACGGCACCTCCTGTGGGGGGCACACCCGGACACCAACATCCCCCCGGGCAGCCATGACTCCCCCCAGCCAGGCCCTGGAGGACCTGGCAGGAGACCTTGACGTGTCCGATGAGGAGCTTCTCAAAGAGGCCCTAAGCCTCTTGGGTTGCTCCCTGGACGGGGTGGAGGCCACCCAGGAGGATGCCGGCAGCAGCCCTATGCATGGGGACCATGGTGGCACAGGCGCAGAAGAGAACATGGTGGCCCTTGCCTCCCCTGTGTTACCAACAGCCAGCGCCGCCTACCAGCACGTCGAGGAGCAGCATGCCCAGCTCACTATCGACGGCACGGCCACCACTGCGGAGGCACAGCTGGGCAGCAACATCCCCCTGGGCAGCTACGACCCCTCCTGCCCTTCTGCTGCACCCAACAACCAAGCCCTTGGGGACCTGGCAGATGACCTCACCGTGTCCGAGGAGGTGCCACTCGAAGAGGCCCTAAGGCTCTTTGGTTGCTCCCTGGACACGGTGGGGGTCAGCCAGGATGCTTTCAGCAGCAGCCCTGGGCCTGGGGAGCTTGGTGGCACCGGCACAGCCACCCCCCACTGCCACTTTGCCTCGCTCTCCCTGCCCGAGGAGCTGCTCACCCCCGACTACAGCGTCCCCGAGATCACCGACGCCATCCTGAGCATGGAAGAGTTCTACACCATGGGGATGGAGCCCCAGGAGTCGGGGGGGGCTGCGGGGATGGCCCTGCCACCGTCCCAGGCTGCCGTCTGCGAGAAGCGGGGCAAGACGCGGGGGCAGAGCGCCTTGCCAAAGCCGGCCAGCAAGCGCAGGGCTCTGGCAGGCAGCACGGGGGTGGCAGGGGGGGAAGTAGAGCCCGAGCAGGGATGAGGTGGAGGTGGGGGGAGTGGGGGATGGGGGAGGAGGGGTGGTGTATTTGGGGGGGGGGGGGGGGGGGGGGTAGAGTAGCTTTGATGGGACCTTTTCTCTTGTGTTTTGTCAATTAAAAGCTGTTTCTCCAGAACGGCTCCGTGCCTGTGTGGGAGGGGGAGGGAGCACAGGGGGCACCGGGAAAATGGCACCCAAGAGGTGCAAAAGCCCCGCTGAGCCCCAGATCAGGGCCGGCGAGTCTCGAAGGGCACCATGCCACCCCCAGGGTCGAGTCACCGCTGGTGGGGCAGGCAATGGTGGGGGGGAAGCTCCCCCATCTCCTTCCCCAGGGGAAGCAGCCCTTTGGCGGGGGAGCCAGGACAGGACGCGTCCCTGCAGGACACACCTTGCGGGCTGGCGGGCACACGGACGGACACACAAGATGACAAGGGCTGCAACGCCTTTGTCTTGAACACCACCAGCATCCCTTCCAGCGGGGACAGGGCTCGCTGCAAGGCCCTTCAAAGCCTCAAGACAATCACGCCCTTCCTCGGCTCCCAACCGACATTCCCAGGGCACTCTGCTATGTACCTCCCTGAAGGGCATAACCTTTGCGCTCCTGAACTCCAGGGTAGCAACTCTGCCGGCCTATTTTCTCATGACACTGACCCTTTTAAACTCAACCATTTCAGGATCACTCTGGCCAAGGCCATCCCGTCACCAACGAGCCCTTCCCCATTCACAACTAGCAAGTCTAGGAAGGCTCCATCTTTCCGAGTAGGCTCCCTGAGTACTTGGGACAAAAGAAGTTCCAGCCCACTAACTTCAGGAATTTCCAAGACCTGCTCGTCACAGCAGTATGGTATTCCCAGGTGGTGTCTGGGAAATCTGCCATCAAGACAAGGGCTGCTCGTCCAGAGATTTCTCCTCAGGGCCTATCAAATAACTCCGCAGTGCGGGCATCCCGGCTGGGCCATCGGTAGCAGACACCCGCTGCAACAGCTGCTTTGTTTTCCATGCCCCTCAGCCTCACCCAGAGGCTCTCCACCACATCCTTGCTGACTGGAAGGGCTCTACCATCCAACCTCTCCCTTCCACAGAGTGCGACCCCTCCACCTCGCCTGCCCTGCCTACCCCTCCTGAACAGCCTGCAGCCTCCATGCCAGCACTCCAGGCGTGGCACTCGTCCCACCAAGTCCCACCAATCCCAAGGACATGCCAGCTCTGGGAACGCAGCAAGGCCCCCCCTGAACCCTTTCCCTCCCCAGGCAGGAGGGGCTGGGGAGGCTGTTGGGGCGGGGCGGAACACGCGGACACCCCACATTCCCTCCTGGGAGACGCCAGAGAGTCCTTAGCAGCCAACAGCCAGAACGCAACATGGCGCCGCCACCACTGCAGCTCCCACCGCGCGGCCCCCGGGACCCCCCGGCACCCCGACTCCTGCAGACTTTTGCCCTTCCCCAAACCTTCTACCTCCAAGGTACAGACCCACCCTGACCCCTGCACCCCAGGGACACTCTTGGGGGCAAGAGCGGAGGTGACCATCGGCCATCGCTCCTGTCTCTCTTCCAGGCGCAGCCAACCTGTGCCCACTGCCCCGCCAGCAGCAGCCCTTCCCCGCAGCCTGGCCACCCTCACTGCACGTGGCACCCCAGGGCCCCCAGGCACTACCACCACCAGGTACGGCACCCCTGGCTGCTCTGCCACCCCGCCGCCTTCGCCATCCCCGGCCCCCGCGCACGCCCAGCATCCCCATCAGCCCTGTCCCCAGGGCACTTTTGGCACAGGGCTTCAGCAAGCCCAGGCAAGCGTCCCTGCTCTCGCCTGGCTGATGCGGGCCCAGGAAATCCAAGTCCCAGAGAATTTCCCCAATGCTTGGGGCCATCTCTCCCGCTTCACCTCCTAGAAGCCAGTCTCCTCCCTGCTTTGCAACCCTGTCCCACCAGCACAGCAGCTCACCCCGCGCGGAGCACCCCGGCCACAAGCTGCCCACGTGCCCAGCACAGAGCTGGGGGATGGCGGCCATCGGGGCCAGCTCGGTGGCTGTCCTTGGAGGGCCCCAACCCCCTGGCCCAGCACGGCTCCCTCTCACCCACACAGGTCTGCAGAGGGCTCCATGCGGCTGCTTCTTCGACCCCCGGGTCTTCCACATCGAGTGGACGGTCACCAACCTGCCTGCCCCGGCCAGCTCCACGCTCAGCCATGGCACCGCTTCTCTGCCGGCTGCTGCCCTGTGGGGGGGCCCCAGGGGCTGCAGGACCCTCCCAGCCTGGGCAGCCCCTCTGACCCCGCAGGGACAGCCGACACACCTCACACCCCAAAACTATCAGGGGAGAGCGGAGGCCCCAGCCCCCCCAGCACTGCCGACGTCCATCCCTGGCTACCGGCACATCCAGGCACAGCCTGCCCACGTCAACAGCTCTGGCACGGCCACCCCTGCGCGGGCACACCCGGGCACCAACATCCCCCCGGGCCGTGACACCCCCCGCAGCCCCACTGCTGGCCCCCACCACCAAGCCCCTGGGGACCCGGATGGAGACTTGGAAGTCTCTGAGGAGGAGCTTCTCCAAGAGGCCCTCAGGCTCTTTGGTGTCTCCTTGGATGCGGTGGGGACCAGTCAGGATGTTCCTGGCAGCAGCCCCATGCCTGGGGACTCCTGTGGCACCCGTGCAGAGGGAAGAGTGGTGGCCCCAGCCCCCCTGGCGTTGCCGACGTCCAACCCTGGCTGCCAGCACATCGAGGGGCAGCCTGCCCAGACCAACACCTGCGGCACGGCACCTCCTGTGGGGGCACACCCGGACACCAACATCCCCCCGGGCAGCCATGACTCCCCCAGCCAGGCCCTGGAGGACCTGGCAGGAGACCTTGACGTGTCCGATGAGGAGCTTCTCAAAGAGGCCCTAAGCCTCTTGGGTTGCTCCCTGGACGGGGTGGAGGCCACCCAGGAGGATGCCGGCAGCAGCCCTATGCATGGGGACCATGGTGGCACAGGCGCAGAAGAGAACATGGTGGCCCTTGCCTCCCCTGTGTTACCAACATCCAGCGCCACCTACCAGCACGTCGAGGAGCAGCCTGCCCAGCTCACTATCGACGGCACGGCCACCACTGCGGAGGCACAGCTGGGCAGCAACATCCCCCTGGGCAGCTACGACCCCTCCTGCCCTTCTGCTGCACCCAACAACCAAGCCCTTGGGGACCTGGCAGATGACCTCACCGTGTCCGAGGAGGTGCCACTCGAAGAGGCCCTAAGGCTCTTTGGTTGCTCCCTGGACACGGTGGGGGTCAGCCAGGATGCTTTCAGCAGCAGCCCTGGGCCTGGGGAGCTTGGTGGCACCGGCACAGCCACCCCCCACTGCCACTTTGCCTCGCTCTCCCTGCCCGAGGAGCTGCTCACCCCCGACTACAGCGTCCCCGAGATCACCGACGCCATCCTGAGCATGGAAGAGTTCTACACCATGGGGATGGAGCCCCAGGAGTCGTGGGGGGCTGCGGGGATGGCCCTGCCACCGTCCCAGGCTGCCGTCTGCGAGAAGCGGGGCAAGAAGCGGGGGCAGAGCGCCTTGCCAAAGCCGGCCAGCAAGCGCAGGGCTCTGGCAGGCAGCACGGGGGTGGCAGGGGGGGAAGTAGAGCCCGAGCAGGGATGAGGAGGAGGTGGGGGGAGTGGGGGATGGGGGAGGAGGGGTGGTGTATTTGGGGGGGGGGGGGAGGGGGGTAGAGTAGCTTTGATGGGACCTTTTCTCTTGTGTTTTGTCAATTAAAAGCTGTTTCTCCAGAACGGCTCCGTGCCTGTGTGGGAGGGGGAGGGAGCACAGGGGGCACCGGGAAAATGGCACCCAAGAGGTGCAAAAGCCCCGCTGAGCCCCAGATCAGGGCCGGCGAGTCTCAAAGGGCACCATGCCACCCCCAGGGTCGAGTCACCGCTGGTGGGGCAGGCAATGGTGGGGGGGAAGCTCCCCCATCTCCTTCCCCAGGGGAAGCAGCCCTTTGGCGGGGGAGCCAGGACAGGACGCGTCCCTGCAGGACACACCTTGCGGGCTGGCGGGCACACGGACGGACACACAAGATGACAAGGGCTGCAACGCCTTTGTCTTGAACACCACCAGCATCCCTTCCAGCGGGGACAGGGCTCGCTGCAAGGCCCTTCAAAGCCTCAAGACAATCACGCCCTTCCTCGGCTCCCAACCGACATTCCCAGGGCACTCTGCTATGTACCTCCCTGAAGGGCATAACCTTTGCGCTCTTGAACTCCAGGGTAGCAACTCTGCCGGCCTATTTTCTCATGACACTGACCCTTTTAAACTCAACCATTTCAGGATCACTCTGGCCAAGGCCATCCCGTCACCAACGAGCCCTTCCCCATTCACAACTAGCAAGTCTAGGAAGGCTCCATCTTTCCGAGTAGGCTCCCTGAGTACTTGGGACAAAAGAAGTTCCAGCCCACTAACTTCAGGAATTTCCAAGACCTGCTCGTCACAGCAGTATGGTATTCCCAGGTGGTGTCTGGGAAATCTGCCATCAAGACAAGGGCTGCTCGTCCAGAGATTTCTCCTCAGGGCCTATCAAATAACTCCGCAGTGCGGGCATCCCGGCTGGGCCATCGGTAGCAGACACCCGCTGCAACAGCTGCTTTGTTTTCCATGCCCCTCAGCCTCACCCAGAGGCTCTCCACCACATCCTTGCTGACTGGAAGGGCTCTACCATCCAACCTCTCCTTCCACAGAGTGCGACCCCTCCACCTCGCCTGCCCTGCCTACCCCTCCTGAACAGCCTGCAGCCTCCATGCCAGCACTCCAGGCGTGGCACTCGTCCCACCAAGTCCCACCAATCCCAAGGACATGCCAGCTCTGGGAACGCAGCAAGGCCCCCCCTGAACCCTTTCCCTCCCCAGGCAGGAGGGGCTGGGGAGGCTGTTGGGGCGGGGCGGAACACGCGGACACCCCACATTCCCTCCTGGGAGACGCCAGAGAGTCCTTAGCAGCCAACAGCCAGAACGCAACATGGCGCCGCCACCACTGCAGCTCCCACCGCGCGGCCCCCGGGACCCCCCGGCACCCCGACTCCTCCAGACTTTTGCCCTTCCCCAAACCTTCTACCTCCAAGGTACAGACCCACCCTGACCCCTGCACCCCAGGGACGCTCTTGGGGGCAAGAGCGGAGGTGACCATCGGCCATCGCTCCTGTCTCTCTTCCAGGCGCAGCCAACCTGTGCCCACTGCCCCGCCAGCAGCAGCCCTTCCCCGCAGCCTGGCCACCCTCACTGCACGTGGCACCCCAGGGCCCCCAGGCACTACCACCACCAGGTACGGCACCCCTGGCTGCTCTGCCACCCCGCCGCCTTCGCCATCCCCGGCCCCCCGCGCACGCCCAGCATCCCCATCAGCCCTGTCCCCAGGGCACTTTTGGCACAGGGCTTCAGCAAGCCCAGGCAAGCGTCCCTGCTCTCGCCTGGCTGATGCGGGCCAGGAAATCCAAGTCCCAGAGAATTTCCCCAATGCTTGGGGCCATCTCTCCCGCTTCACCTCCTAGAAGCCAGTCTCCTCCCTGCTTTGCAACCCTGTCCCACCAGCACAGCAGCTCACCCCGCGCGGAGCACCCCGGCCACAAGCTCCCCACGTGCCCAGCACAGAGCTGGGGGATGGCGGCCATCGGGGCCAGCTCGGTGGCTGTCCTTGGAGGGCCCCAACCCCCTGGCCCAGCACGGCTCCCTCTCACCCACACAGGTCTGCAGAGGGCTCCATGCGGCTGCTTCTTCGACCCCCGGGTCTTCCACATCGAGTGGACGGTCACCAACCTGCCTGCCCCGGCCAGCTCCACGCTCAGCCATGGCACCGCTTCTCTGCCGGCTGCTGCCCTGTGGGGGGGCCCCAGGGGCTGCAGGACCCTCCCAGCCTGGGCAGCCCCTCTGACCCCGCAGGGACAGCCGACACACCTCACACCCCAAAACTATCAGGGGAGAGCGGAGGCCCCAGCCCCCCCAGCACTGCCGACGTCCATCCCTGGCTACCGGCACATCCAGGCACAGCCTGCCCACGTCAACAGCTCTGGCACGGCCACCCCTGCGTGGGCACACCCGGGCACCAACATCCCCCCGGGCCGTGACACCCCCCCGCAGCCCCACTGCTGGCCCCCACCACCAAGCCCCTGGGGACCCGGATGGAGACTTGGAAGTCTCTGAGGAGGAGCTTCTCCAAGAGGCCCTCAGGCTCTTTGGTGTCTCCTTGGATGCGGTGGGGACCAGTCAGGATGTTCCTGGCAGCAGCCCCATGCCTGGGGACTCCTGTGGCACCCGTGCAGAGGGAAGAGTGGTGGCCCCAGCCCCCCCTGGCGTTGCCGACGTCCAACCCTGGCTGCCAGCACATCGAGGGGCAGCCTGCCCAGACCAACACCTGCGGCACGGCACCTCCTGTGGGGGCACACCCGGACACCAACATCCCCCCGGGCAGCCATGACTCCCCCAGCCAGGCCCTGGAGGACCTGGCAGGAGACCTTGACGTGTCCGATGAGGAGCTTCTCAAAGAGGCCCTAAGCCTCTTGGGTTGCTCCCTGGACGGGGTGGAGGCCACCCAGGAGGATGCCGGCAGCAGCCCTATGCATGGGGACCATGGTGGCACAGGCGCAGAAGAGAACATGGTGGCCCTTGCCTCCCCTGTGTTACCAACATCCAGCGCCACCTACCAGCACGTCGAGGAGCAGCCTGCCCAGCTCACTATCGACGGCACGGCCACCACTGCGGAGGCACAGCTGGGCAGCAACATCCCCCCTGGGCAGCTACGACCCCTCCTGCCCTTCTGCTGCACCCAACAACCAAGCCCTTGGGGACCTGGCAGATGACCTCACCGTGTCCGAGGAGGTGCCACTCGAAGAGGCCCTAAGGCTCCTTGGTTGCTCCCTGGACACGGTGGGGGTCAGCCAGGATGCTTTCAGCAGCAGCCCTGGGCCTGGGGAGCTTGGTGGCACCGGCACAGCCACCCCCCCACTGCCACTTTGCCTCGCTCTCCCTGCCCGAGGAGCTGCTCACCCCCGACTACAGCGTCCCCGAGATCACCGACGCCATCCTGAGCATGGAAGAGTTCTACACCATGGGGATGGAGCCCCAGGAGTCGTGGGGGGCTGCGGGGATGGCCCTGCCACCGTCCCAGGCTGCCGTCTGCGAGAAGCGGGGCAAGAAGCGGGGGCAGAGCGCCTTGCCAAAGCCGGCCAGCAAGCGCAGGGCTCTGGCAGGCAGCACGGGGGTGGCAGGGGGGGAAGTAGAGCCCGAGCAGGGATGAGGAGGAGGTGGGGGGAGTGGGGGATGGGGGAGGAGGGGTGGTGTATTTGGGGGGGGGGGGAGGGGGGGTAGAGTAGCTTTGATGGGACCTTTTCTCTTGTGTTTTGTCAATTAAAAGCTGTTTCTCCAGAACGGCTCCGTGCCTGTGTGGGAGGGGGAGGGAGCACAGGGGGCACCGGGAAAATGGCACCCAAGAGGTGCAAAAGCCCCGCTGAGCCCCAGATCAGGGCCGGCGAGTCTCGAAGGGCACCATGCCACCCCCAGGGTCGAGTCACCGCCGGCGGGGCAGGCCATGGTGGGGGGGAAGCTCCCCCATCCCCTTCCCCAGGGGAAGCAGCCCTTTGGCGGGGGAGCCAGGACAGGACGCGTCCCTGCAGGACACACCTTGCGGGCTGGCGGGCACACGGACGGACACACAAGATGACAAGGGCTGCAACGCCTTTGTCTTGAACACCACCAGCATCCCTTCCAGCGGGGACAGGGCTCGCTGCAAGGCCCTTCAAAGCCTCAAGACAATCACGCCCTTCCTCGGCTCCCAACCGATATTCCCAGGGCACTCTGCTATGTACCTCCCTGAAGGGCATAACCTTTGCGCTCTTGAACTCCAGGGTAGCAACTCTGCCGGCCTATTTTCTCATGACACTGACCCTTTTAAACTCAACCATTTCAGGATCACTCTGGCCAAGGCCATCCCGTCACCAACGAGCCCTTCCCCATTCACAACTAGCAAGTCTAGGAAGGCTCCATCTTTCCGAGTAGGCTCCCTGAGTACTTGGGACAAAAGAAGTTCCAGCCCACTAACTTCAGGAATTGCCAAGACCTGCTCGTCACAGCAGTATGGTATTCCCAGGTGGTGTCTGGGAAATCTGCCATCAAGACAAGGGCTGCTCGTCCAGAGATTTCTCCTCAGGGCCTATCAAATAACTCCGCAGTGCGGGCATCCCGGCTGGGCCATCGGTAGCAGACACCCGCTGCAACAGCTGCTTTGTTTTCCATGCCCCTCAGCCTCACCCAGAGGCTCTCCACCACATCCTTGCTGACTGGAAGGGCTCTACCATCCAACCTCTCCCTTCCACAGAGTGCGACCCCTCCACCTCGCCTGCCCTGCCTACCCCTCCTGAACAGCCTGCAGCCTCCATGCCAGCACTCCAGGCGTGGCACTCGTCCCACCAAGTCCCACCAATCCCAAGGACATGCCAGCTCTGGGAACGCAGCAAGGCCCCCCCTGAACCCTTTCCCTCCCCAGGCAGGAGGGGCTGGGGAGGCTGTTGGGGCGGGGCGGAACACGCGGACACCCCACATTCCCTCCTGGGAGACGCCAGAGAGTCCTTAGCAGCCAACAGCCAGAACGCAACATGGCGCCGCCACCACTGCAGCTCCCACCGCGCGGCCCCCGGGACCCCCCCGGCACCCCGACTCCTCCAGACTTTTGCCCTTCCCCAAACCTTCTACCTCCAAGGTACAGACCCACCCTGACCCCTGCACCCCAGGGACGCTCTTGGGGGCAAGAGCGGAGGTGACCATCGGCCATCGCTCCTGTCTCTCTTCCAGGCGCAGCCAACCTGTGCCCACTGCCCCGCCAGCAGCAGCCCTTCCCCGCAGCCTGGCCACCCTCACTGCACGTGGCACCCCAGGGCCCCCAGGCACTACCACCACCAGGTACGGCACCCCTGGCTGCTCTGCCACCCCGCCGCCTTCGCCATCCCCGGCCCCCGCGCACGCCCAGCATCCCCATCAGCCCTGTCCCCAGGGCACTTTTGGCACAGGGCTTCAGCAAGCCCAGGCAAGCGTCCCTGCTCTCGCCTGGCTGATGCGGGCCCAGGAAATCCAAGTCCCAGAGAATTTCCCCAATGCTTGGGGCCATCTCTCCCGCTTCACCTCCTAGAAGCCAGTCTCCTCCCTGCTTTGCAACCCTGTCCCACCAGCACAGCAGCTCACCCCGCGCGGAGCACCCCGGCCACAAGCTCCCCACGTGCCCAGCACAGAGCTGGGGGATGGCGGCCATCGGGGCCAGCTCGGTGGCTGTCCTTGGAGGGCCCCAACCCCCTGGCCCAGCACGGCTCCCTCTCACCCACACAGGTCTGCAGAGGGCTCCATGCGGCTGCTTCTTCGACCCCCGGGTCTTCCACATCGAGTGGACGGTCACCAACCTGCCTGCCCCGGCCAGCTCCACGCTCAGCCATGGCACCGCTTCTCTGCCGGCTGCTGCCCTGTGGGGGGGCCCCAGGGGCTGCAGGACCCTCCCAGCCTGGGCAGCCCCTCTGAACCCGCAGGGACAGCCGACACACCTCACACCCCAAAACTATCAGGGGAGAGCGGAGGCCCCAGCCCCCCCAGCACTGCCGACATCCATCCCTGGCTATCGGCACATCCAGGCACAGCCTGCCCACATCAACAGCTCTGGCACGGCCACCCCTGCGTGGGCACACCCGGGCACCAACATCCCCCCGGGCCGTGACACCCCCCGCAGCCCCACTGCTGGCCCCCACCACCAAGCCCCTGGGGACCCGGATGGAGACTTGGAAGTCTCTGAGGAGGAGCTTCTCCAAGAGGCCCTCAGGCTCTTTGGTGTCTCCTTGGATGCGGTGGGGACCAGTCAGGATGTTCCTGGCAGCAGCCCCATGCCTGGGGACTCCTGTGGCACCCGTGCAGAGGGAAGAGTGGTGGCCCCAGCCCCCCTGGCGTTGCCGACGTCCAACCCTGGCTGCCAGCACATCGAGGGGCAGCCTGCCCAGACCAACACCTGCGGCACGGCACCTCCTGTGGGGGCACACCCGGACACCAACATCCCCCCCGGGCAGCCATGACTCCCCCAGCCAGGCCCTGGAGGACCTGGCAGGAGACCTTGACGTGTCCGATGAGGAGCTTCTCAAAGAGGCCCTAAGCCTCTTGGGTTGCTCCCTGGACGGGGTGGAGGCCACCCAGGAGGATGCCGGCAGCAGCCCTATGCATGGGGACCATGGTGGCACAGGCGCAGAAGAGAACATGGTGGCCCTTGCCTCCCCTGTGTTACCAACATCCAGCGCCACCTACCAGCACGTCGAGGAGCAGCCTGCCCAGCTCACTATCGACGGCACGGCCACCACTGCGGAGGCACAGCTGGGCAGCAACATCCCCCTGGGCAGCTACGACCCCTCCTGCCCTTCTGCTGCACCCAACAACCAAGCCCTTGGGGACCTGGCAGATGACCTCACCGTGTCCGAGGAGGTGCCACTCGAAGAGGCCCTAAGGCTCTTTGGTTGCTCCCTGGACACGGTGGGGGTCAGCCAGGATGCTTTCAGCAGCAGCCCTGGGCCTGGGGAGCTTGGTGGCACCGGCACAGCCACCCCCCACTGCCACTTTGCCTCGCTCTCCCTGCCCGAGGAGCTGCTCACCCCCGACTACAGCGTCCCCGAGATCACCGACGCCATCCTGAGCATGGAAGAGTTCTACACCATGGGGATGGAGCCCCAGGAGTCGTGGGGGGCTGCGGGGATGGCCCTGCCACCGTCCCAGGCTGCCGTCTGCGAGAAGCGGGGCAAGAAGCGGGGGCAGAGCGCCTTGCCAAAGCCGGCCAGCAAGCGCAGGGCTCTGGCAGGCAGCACGGGGGTGGCAGGGGGGGAAGTAGAGCCCGAGCAGGGATGAGGAGGAGGTGGGGGGAGTGGGGGATGGGGGAGGAGGGGTGGTGTATTTGGGGGGGGGGGAGGGGGGGTAGAGTAGCTTTGATGGGACCTTTTCTCTTGTGTTTTGTCAATTAAAAGCTGTTTCTCCAGAACGGCTCCGTGCCTGTGTGGGAGGGGGAGGGAGCACAGGGGGCACCGGGAAAATGGCACCCAAGAGGTGCAAAAGCCCCGCTGAGCCCCAGATCAGGGCCGGCGAGTCTCGAAGGGCACCATGCCACCCCCAGGGTCGAGTCACCGCCGGCGGGGCAGGCAATGGTGGGGGGGAAGCTCCCCCATCCCCTTCCCCAGGGGAAGCAGCCCTTTGGCGGGGGAGCCAGGACAGGACGCGTCCCTGCAGGACACACCTTGCGGGCTGGCGGGCACACGGACGGACACACAAGATGACAAGGGCTGCAACGCCTTTGTCTTGAACACCACCAGCATCCCTTCCAGCGGGGACAGGGCTCGCTGCAAGGCCCTTCAAAGCCTCAAGACAATCACGCCCTTCCTCGGCTCCCAACCGATATTCCCAGGGCACTCTGCTATGTACCTCCCTGAAGGGCATAACCTTTGCGCTCTTGAACTCCAGGGTAGCAACTCTGCCGGCCTATTTTCTCATGACACTGACCCTTTTAAACTCAACCATTTCAGGATCACTCTGGCCAAGGCCATCCCGTCACCAACGAGCCCTTCCCCATTCACAACTAGCAAGTCTAGGAAGGCTCCATCTTTCCGAGTAGGCTCCCTGAGTACTTGGGACAAAAGAAGTTCCAGCCCACTAACTTCAGGAATTTCCAAGACCTGCTCGTCACAGCAGTATGGTATTCCCAGGTGGTGTCTGGGAAATCTGCCATCAAGACAAGGGCTGCTCGTCCAGAGATTTCTCCTCAGGGCCTATCAAATAACTCCGCAGTGCGGGCATCCCGGCTGGGCCATCGGTAGCAGACACCCGCTGCAACAGCTGCTTTGTTTTCCATGCCCCTCAGCCTCACCCAGAGGCTCTCCACCACATCCTTGCTGACTGGAAGGGCTCTACCATCCAACCTCTCCCTTCCACAGAGTGCGACCCCTCCACCTCGCCTGCCCTGCCTACCCCTCCTGAACAGCCTGCAGCCTCCATGCCAGCACTCCAGGCGTGGCACTCGTCCCACCAAGTCCCACCAATCCCAAGGACATGCCAGCTCTGGGAACGCAGCAAGGCCCCCCCTGAACCCTTTCCCTCCCCAGGCAGGAGGGGCTGGGGAGGCTGTTGGGGCGGGGCGGAACACGCGGACACCCCACATTCCCTCCTGGGAGACGCCAGAGAGTCCTTAGCAGCCAACAGCCAGAACGCAACATGGCGCCGCCACCACTGCAGCTCCCACCACGCGGCCCCCGGGACCCCCCGTCACCCCGACTCCTGCAGACTTTTGCCCTTCCCCAAACCTTCTACCTCCAAGGTACAGACCCACCCTGACCCCTGCACCCCAGGGACACTCTTGGGGGCAAGAGCGGAGGTGACCATCGGCCATCGCTCCTGTCTCTCTTCCAGGCGCAGCCAACCTGTGCCCACTGCCCCGCCAGCAGCAGCCCTTCCCCGCAGCCTGGCCACCCTCACTGCACGTGGCACCCCAGGGCCCCCAGGCACTACCACCACCAGGTATGGCACCCCTGGCTGCTCTGCCACCCCGCCGCCTTCGCCATCCCCGGCCCCCGCGCACGCCCAGCATCCCCATCAGCCCTGTCCCCAGGGCACTTTTGGCACAGGGCTTCAGCAAGCCCAGGCAAGCGTCCCTGCTCTCGCCTGGCTGATGCGGGCCCAGGAAATCCAAGTCCCAGAGAATTTCCCCAATGCTTGGGGCCATCTCTCCCGCTTCACCTCCTAGAAGCCAGTCTCCTCCCTGCTTTGCAAGCCTGTCCCACCAGCACAGCAGCTCACCCCGCGCGGAGCACCCTGGCCAGAAGCTGCCCACGTGCCCAGCACAGAGCTGGGGGATGGCGGCCATCGGAGCCAGCTCGGTGGCTGTCCTTGGAGGGCCCCAACCCCCTGGCCCAGCACGGCTCCCTCTCACCCACACAGGTCTGCAGAGGGCTCCATGCGGCTGCTTCTTCGACCCCCCGGGTCTTCCACATCGAGTGGACGGTCACCAACCTGCCTGCCCCGGCCAGCTCCACGCTCAGCCATGGCACCGCTTCTCTGCCGGCTGCTGCCCTGTGGGGGGGCCCCAGGGGCTGCAGGACCCTCCCAGCCTGGGCAGCCCCTCTGACCCCGCAGGGACAGCCGACACACCTCACACCCCAAAACTATCAGGGGAGAGCGGAGGCCCCAGCCCCCCCAGCACTGCCGACGTCCATCCCTGGCTACCGGCACATCCAGGCACAGCCTGCCCACGTCAACAGCTCTGGCACGGCCACCCCTGCGCGGGCACACCCGGGCACCAACATCCCCCCGGGCCGTGACACCCCCCCCGCAGCCCCACTGCTGGCCCCCACCACCAAGCCCCTGGGGACCCGGATGGAGACTTGGAAGTCTCTGAGGAGGAGCTTCTCCAAGAGGCCCTAAGGCTCTTTGGTCGCTCCTTGGATGCGGTGGGGACCAGTCAGGATGTTCCTGGCAGCAGCCCCATGCCTGGGGACTCCTGTGGCACCCGTGCAGAGGGAAGAGTGGTGGCCCCAGCCCCCCTGCTGTTGCCGACGTCCAACCCTGGCTGCCAGCACATCGAGGGGCAGCCTGCCCAGACCAACACCTGCGGCACGGCACCTCCTGTGGGGGCACACCCGGACACCAACATCCCCCCGGGCAGCCATGACTCCCCCAGCCAGGCCCTGGAGGACCTGGCAGGAGACCTTGCTGTATCTGACGAGGAGCTTTTCAAAGAGGCCCTAAGCCTCTTGGGTTGCTCAACCTCAAAGAGGCCACCCAGGAGGATGCCGGCAGCAGCCCTATGCATGGGGACCATGGTGGCACAGGCGCAGAAGAGAACATGGTGGCCCTTGCCTCCCCTGTGTTACCAACATCCAGCGCCACCTACCAGCACGTCGAGGAGCAGCCTGCCCAGCTCACTATCGACGGCACGGCCACCACTGCGGAGGCACAGCTGGGCAGCAACATCCCCCTGGGCAGCTACGACCCCTCCTGCCCTTCTGCTGCACCCAACAACCAAGCCCTTGGGGACCTGGCAGATGACCTCACCGTGTCCGAGGAGGTGCCACTCGAAGAGGCCCTAAGGCTCTTTGGTTGCTCCCTGGACACGGTGGGGGTCAGCCAGGATGCTTTCAGCAGCAGCCCTGGGCCTGGGGAGCTTGGTGGCACCGGCACAGCCACCCCCCCACTGCCACTTTGCCTCGCTCTCCCTGCCCGAGGAGCTGCTCACCCCCGACTACAGCGTCCCCGAGATCACCGACGCCATCCTGAGCATGGAAGAGTTCTACGCCATGGGGATGGAGCCCCAGGAGTCGTGGGGGGCTGCGGGGATGGCCCTGCCACCGTCCCAGGCTGCCGTCTGCGAGAAGCGGGGCAAGAAGCGGGGGCAGAGCGCCTTGCCAAAGCCGGCCAGCAAGCGCAGGGCTCTGGCAGGCAGCACGGGGGTGGCAGGGGGGGAAGTAGAGCCCGAGCAGGGATGAGGAGGAGGTGGGGGGAGTGGGGGATGGGGGAGGAGGGGTGGTGTATTTGGGGGGGGGGGGGGGGGGGGGTAGAGTAGCTTTGATGGGACCTTTTCTCTTGTGTTTTGTCAATTAAAAGCTGTTTCTCCAGAACGGCTCCGTGCCTGTGTGGGAGGGGGAGGGAGCACAGGGGGCACCGGGAAAATGGCACCCAAGAGGTGCAAAAGCCCCGCTGAGCCCCAGATCAGGGCCGGCGAGTCTCGAAGGGCACCATGCCACCCCCAGGGTCGAGTCACCGCCGGCGGGGCAGGCAATGGTGGGGGGGAAGCTCCCCCATCCCCTTCCCCAGGGGAAGCAGCCCTTTGGCGGGGGGAGCCAGGACAGGACGCGTCCCTGCAGGACACACCTTGCGGGCTGGCGGGCACACGGACGGACACACAAGATGACAAGGGCTGCAACGCCTTTGTCTTGAACACCACCAGCATCCCTTCCAGCGGGGACAGGGCTCGCTGCAAGGCCCTTCAAAGCCTCAAGACAATCACGCCCTTCCTCGGCTCCCAACCGATATTCCCAGGGCACTCTGCTATGTACCTCCCTGAAGGGCATAACCTTTGCGCTCTTGAACTCCAGGGTAGCAACTCTGCCGGCCTATTTTCTCATGACACTGACCCTTTTAAACTCAACCATTTCAGGATCACTCTGGCCAAGGCCATCCCGTCACCAACGAGCCCTTCCCCATTCACAACTAGCAAGTCTAGGAAGGCTCCATCTTTCCGAGTAGGCTCCCTGAGTACTTGGGACAAAAGAAGTTCCAGCCCACTAACTTCAGGAATTTCCAAGACCTGCTCGTCACAGCAGTATGGTCTTCCCAGGTGGTGTCTGGGAAATCTGCCATCAAGACAAGGGCTGCTCGTCCAGAGATTTCTCCTCAGGGCCTATCAAATAACTCCGCAGTGCGGGCATCCCGGCTGGGCCATCGGTAGCAGACACCCGCTGCAACAGCTGCTTTGTTTTCCATGCCCCTCAGCCTCACCCAGAGGCTCTCCACCACATCCTTGCTGACTGGAAGGGCTCTACCATCCAACCTCTCCCTTCCACAGAGTGCGACCCCTCCACCTCGCCTGCCCTGCCTACCCCTCCTGAACAGCCTGCAGCCTCCATGCCAGCACTCCAGGCGTGGCACTCGTCCCACCAAGTCCCACCAATCCCAAGGACATGCCAGCTCTGGGAACGCAGCAAGGCCCCCCCTGAACCCTTTCCCTCCCCAGGCAGGAGGGGCTGGGGAGGCTGTTGGGGCGGAACACGCGGACACCCCACATTCCCTCCTGGGAGACGCCAGAGAGTCCTTAGCAGCCAACAGCCAGAACGCAACATGGCACCGCCACCACTGCAGCTCCCACCACGCGGCCCCCGGGACCCCCCGTCACCCCGACTCCTGCAGACTTTTGCCCTTCCCCAAACCTTCTACCTCCAAGGTACAGACCCACCCTGACCCCTGCACCCCAGGGACACTCTTGGGGGCAAGAGCGGAGGTGACCATCGGCCATCGCTCCTGTCTCTCTTCCAGGCGCAGCCAACCTGTGCCCACTGCCCCGCCAGCAGCAGCCCTTCCCCGCAGCCTGGCCACCCTCACTGCACGTGGCACCCCAGGGCCCCCCAGGCACTACCACCACCAGGTACGGCACCCCTGGCTGCTCTGCCACCCCGCCGCCTTCGCCATCCCCGGCCCCCGCGCACGCCCAGCATCCCCATCAGCCCTGTCCCCAGGGCACTTTTGGCACAGGGCTTCAGCAAGCCCAGGCAAGCGTCCCTGCTCTCGCCTGGCTGATGCGGGCCCAGGAAATCCAAGTCCCAGAGAATTTCCCCAATGCTTGGGGCCATCTCTCCCGCTTCACCTCCTAGAAGCCAGTCTCCTCCCTGCTTTGCAACCCTGTCCCACCAGCACAGCAGCTCACCCCGCGCGGAGCACCCTGGCCAGAAGCTGCCCACGTGCCCAGCACAGAGCTGGGGGATGGCGGCCATCGGAGCCAGCTCGGTGGCTGTCCTTGGAGGGCCCCAACCCCCTGGCCCAGCACGGCTCCCTCTCACCCACACAGGTCTGCAGAGGGCTCCATGCGGCTGCTTCTTCGACCCCCGGGTCTTCCACATCGAGTGGACGGTCACCAACCTGCCTGCCCCGGCCAGCTCCACGCTCAGCCATGGCACCGCTTCTCTGCCGGCTGCTGCCCTGTGGGGGGGCCCCAGGGGCTGCAGGACCCTCCCAGCCTGGGCAGCCCCTCTGACCCCGCAGGGACAGCCGACACACCTCACACCCCAAAACTATCAGGGGAGAGCGGAGGCCCCAGCCCCCCCAGCACTGCCGACGTCCATCCCTGGCTACCGGCACATCCAGGCACAGCCTGCCCACGTCAACAGCTCTGGCACGGCCACCCCTGCGCGGGCACACCCGGGCACCAACATCCCCCCGGGCCGTGACACCCCCCCGCAGCCCCACTGCTGGCCCCCACCACCAAGCCCCTGGGGACCCGGATGGAGACTTGGAAGTCTCTGAGGAGGAGCTTCTCCAAGAGGCCCTCAGGCTCTTTGGTCGCTCCTTGGATGCGGTGGGGACCAGTCAGGATGTTCCTGGCAGCAGCCCCATGCCTGGGGACTCCTGTGGCACCCGTGCAGAGGGAAGAGTGGTGGCCCCAGCCCCCCTGCTGTTGCCGACGTCCAACCCTGGCTGCCAGCACATCGAGGGGCAGCCTGCCAGAC
>NW_026561494.1:2500-47500 GCF_028858705.1 Grus americana
CCCCCCCCCCCCCCCCCCCCCCCCCCCCCCCCCCCCCCCCCCCCCCCCCCCCCCCCCCCCCCCCCCCCCCCCCCCCCCCCCCCCCCCCCCCCCCCCCCCCCCCCCCCCCCCCCCCCCCCCCCCCCCCCCCCCCCCCCCCCCCCCCCCCCCCCCCCCCCCCCCCCCCCCCCCCCCCCCCCCCCCCCCCCCCCCCCCCCCCCCCCCCCCCCCCCCCCCCCCCCCCCCCCCCCCCCCCCCCCCCCCCCCCCCCCCCCCCCCCCCCCCCCCCCCCCCCCCCCCCCCCCCCCCCCCCCCCCCCCCCCCCCCCCCCCCCCCCCCCCCCCCCCCCCCCCCCCCCCCCCCCCCCCCCCCCCCCCCCCCCCCCCCCCCCCCCCCCCCCCCCCCCCCCCCCCCCCCCCCCCCCCCCCCCCCCCCCCCCCCCCCCCCCCCCCCCCCCCCCCCCCCCCCCCCCCCCCCCCCCCCCCCCCCCCCCCCCCCCCCCCCCCCCCCCCCCCCCCCCCCCCCCCCCCCCCCCCCCCCCCCCCCCCCCCCCCCCCCCCCCCCCCCCCCCCCCCCCCCCCCCCCCCCCCCCCCCCCCCCCCCCCCCCCCCCCCCCCCCCCCCCCCCCCCCCCCCCCCCCCCCCCCCCCCCCCCCCCCCCCCCCCCCCCCCCCCCCCCCCCCCCCCCCCCCCCCCCCCCCCCCCCCCCCCCCCCCCCCCCCCCCCCCCCCCCCCCCCCCCCCCCCCCCCCCCCCCCCCCCCCCCCCCCCCCCCCCCCCCCCCCCCCCCCCCCCCCCCCCCCCCCCCCCCCCCCCCCCCCCCCCCCCCCCCCCCCCCCCCCCCCCCCCCCCCCCCCCCCCCCCCCCCCCCCCCCCCCCCCCCCCCCCCCCCCCCCCCCCCCCCCCCCCCCCCCCCCCCCCCCCCCCCCCCCCCCCCCCCCCCCCCCCCCCCCCCCCCCCCCCCCCCCCCCCCCCCCCCCCCCCCCCCCCCCCCCCCCCCCCCCCCCCCCCCCCCCCCCCCCCCCCCCCCCCCCCCCCCCCCCCCCCCCCCCCCCCCCCCCCCCCCCCCCCCCCCCCCCCCCCCCCCCCCCCCCCCCCCCCCCCCCCCCCCCCCCCCCCCCCCCCCCCCCCCCCCCCCCCCCCCCCCCCCCCCCCCCCCCCCCCCCCCCCCCCCCCCCCCCCCCCCCCCCCCCCCCCCCCCCCCCCCCCCCCCCCCCCCCCCCCCCCCCCCCCCCCCCCCCCCCCCCCCCCCCCCCCCCCCCCCCCCCCCCCCCCCCCCCCCCCCCCCCCCCCCCCCCCCCCCCCCCCCCCCCCCCCCCCCCCCCCCCCCCCCCCCCCCCCCCCCCCCCCCCCCCCCCCCCCCCCCCCCCCCCCCCCCCCCCCCCCCCCCCCCCCCCCCCCCCCCCCCCCCCCCCCCCCCCCCCCCCCCCCCCCCCCCCCCCCCCCCCCCCCCCCCCCCCCCCCCCCCCCCCCCCCCCCCCCCCCCCCCCCCCCCCCCCCCCCCCCCCCCCCCCCCCCCCCCCCCCCCCCCCCCCCCCCCCCCCCCCCCCCCCCCCCCCCCCCCCCCCCCCCCCCCCCCCCCCCCCCCCCCCCCCCCCCCCCCCCCCCCCCCCCCCCCCCCCCCCCCCCCCCCCCCCCCCCCCCCCCCCCCCCCCCCCCCCCCCCCCCCCCCCCCCCCCCCCCCCCCCCCCCCCCCCCCCCCCCCCCCCCCCCCCCCCCCCCCCCCCCCCCCCCCCCCCCCCCCCCCCCCCCCCCCCCCCCCCCCCCCCCCCCCCCCCCCCCCCCCCCCCCCCCCCCCCCCCCCCCCCCCCCCCCCCCCCCCCCCCCCCCCCCCCCCCCCCCCCCCCCCCCCCCCCCCCCCCCCCCCCCCCCCCCCCCCCCCCCCCCCCCCCCCCCCCCCCCCCCCCCCCCCCCCCCCCCCCCCCCCCCCCCCCCCCCCCCCCCCCCCCCCCCCCCCCCCCCCCCCCCCCCCCCCCCCCCCCCCCCCCCCCCCCCCCCCCCCCCCCCCCCCCCCCCCCCCCCCCCCCCCCCCCCCCCCCCCCCCCCCCCCCCCCCCCCCCCCCCCCCCCCCCCCCCCCCCCCCCCCCCCCCCCCCCCCCCCCCCCCCCCCCCCCCCCCCCCCCCCCCCCCCCCCCCCCCCCCCCCCCCCCCCCCCCCCCCCCCCCCCCCCCCCCCCCCCCCCCCCCCCCCCCCCCCCCCCCCCCCCCCCCCCCCCCCCCCCCCCCCCCCCCCCCCCCCCCCCCCCCCCCCCCCCCCCCCCCCCCCCCCCCCCCCCCCCCCCCCCCCCCCCCCCCCCCCCCCCCCCCCCCCCCCCCCCCCCCCCCCCCCCCCCCCCCCCCCCCCCCCCCCCCCCCCCCCCCCCCCCCCCCCCCCCCCCCCCCCCCCCCCCCCCCCCCCCCCCCCCCCCCCCCCCCCCCCCCCCCCCCCCCCCCCCCCCCCCCCCCCCCCCCCCCCCCCCCCCCCCCCCCCCCCCCCCCCCCCCCCCCCCCCCCCCCCCCCCCCCCCCCCCCCCCCCCCCCCCCCCCCCCCCCCCCCCCCCCCCCCCCCCCCCCCCCCCCCCCCCCCCCCCCCCCCCCCCCCCCCCCCCCCCCCCCCCCCCCCCCCCCCCCCCCCCCCCCCCCCCCCCCCCCCCCCCCCCCCCCCCCCCCCCCCCCCCCCCCCCCCCCCCCCCCCCCCCCCCCCCCCCCCCCCCCCCCCCCCCCCCCCCCCCCCCCCCCCCCCCCCCCCCCCCCCCCCCCCCCCCCCCCCCCCCCCCCCCCCCCCCCCCCCCCCCCCCCCCCCCCCCCCCCCCCCCCCCCCCCCCCCCCCCCCCCCCCCCCCCCCCCCCCCCCCCCCCCCCCCCCCCCCCCCCCCCCCCCCCCCCCCCCCCCCCCCCCCCCCCCCCCCCCCCCCCCCCCCCCCCCCCCCCCCCCCCCCCCCCCCCCCCCCCCCCCCCCCCCCCCCCCCCCCCCCCCCCCCCCCCCCCCCCCCCCCCCCCCCCCCCCCCCCCCCCCCCCCCCCCCCCCCCCCCCCCCCCCCCCCCCCCCCCCCCCCCCCCCCCCCCCCCCCCCCCCCCCCCCCCCCCCCCCCCCCCCCCCCCCCCCCCCCCCCCCCCCCCCCCCCCCCCCCCCCCCCCCCCCCCCCCCCCCCCCCCCCCCCCCCCCCCCCCCCCCCCCCCCCCCCCCCCCCCCCCCCCCCCCCCCCCCCCCCCCCCCCCCCCCCCCCCCCCCCCCCCCCCCCCCCCCCCCCCCCCCCCCCCCCCCCCCCCCCCCCCCCCCCCCCCCCCCCCCCCCCCCCCCCCCCCCCCCCCCCCCCCCCCCCCCCCCCCCCCCCCCCCCCCCCCCCCCCCCCCCCCCCCCCCCCCCCCCCCCCCCCCCCCCCCCCCCCCCCCCCCCCCCCCCCCCCCCCCCCCCCCCCCCCCCCCCCCCCCCCCCCCCCCCCCCCCCCCCCCCCCCCCCCCCCCCCCCCCCCCCCCCCCCCCCCCCCCCCCCCCCCCCCCCCCCCCCCCCCCCCCCCCCCCCCCCCCCCCCCCCCCCCCCCCCCCCCCCCCCCCCCCCCCCCCCCCCCCCCCCCCCCCCCCCCCCCCCCCCCCCCCCCCCCCCCCCCCCCCCCCCCCCCCCCCCCCCCCCCCCCCCCCCCCCCCCCCCCCCCCCCCCCCCCCCCCCCCCCCCCCCCCCCCCCCCCCCCCCCCCCCCCCCCCCCCCCCCCCCCCCCCCCCCCCCCCCCCCCCCCCCCCCCCCCCCCCCCCCCCCCCCCCCCCCCCCCCCCCCCCCCCCCCCCCCCCCCCCCCCCCCCCCCCCCCCCCCCCCCCCCCCCCCCCCCCCCCCCCCCCCCCCCCCCCCCCCCCCCCCCCCCCCCCCCCCCCCCCCCCCCCCCCCCCCCCCCCCCCCCCCCCCCCCCCCCCCCCCCCCCCCCCCCCCCCCCCCCCCCCCCCCCCCCCCCCCCCCCCCCCCCCCCCCCCCCCCCCCCCCCCCCCCCCCCCCCCCCCCCCCCCCCCCCCCCCCCCCCCCCCCCCCCCCCCCCCCCCCCCCCCCCCCCCCCCCCCCCCCCCCCCCCCCCCCCCCCCCCCCCCCCCCCCCCCCCCCCCCCCCCCCCCCCCCCCCCCCCCCCCCCCCCCCCCCCCCCCCCCCCCCCCCCCCCCCCCCCCCCCCCCCCCCCCCCCCCCCCCCCCCCCCCCCCCCCCCCCCCCCCCCCCCCCCCCCCCCCCCCCCCCCCCCCCCCCCCCCCCCCCCCCCCCCCCCCCCCCCCCCCCCCCCCCCCCCCCCCCCCCCCCCCCCCCCCCCCCCCCCCCCCCCCCCCCCCCCCCCCCCCCCCCCCCCCCCCCCCCCCCCCCCCCCCCCCCCCCCCCCCCCCCCCCCCCCCCCCCCCCCCCCCCCCCCCCCCCCCCCCCCCCCCCCCCCCCCCCCCCCCCCCCCCCCCCCCCCCCCCCCCCCCCCCCCCCCCCCCCCCCCCCCCCCCCCCCCCCCCCCCCCCCCCCCCCCCCCCCCCCCCCCCCCCCCCCCCCCCCCCCCCCCCCCCCCCCCCCCCCCCCCCCCCCCCCCCCCCCCCCCCCCCCCCCCCCCCCCCCCCCCCCCCCCCCCCCCCCCCCCCCCCCCCCCCCCCCCCCCCCCCCCCCCCCCCCCCCCCCCCCCCCCCCCCCCCCCCCCCCCCCCCCCCCCCCCCCCCCCCCCCCCCCCCCCCCCCCCCCCCCCCCCCCCCCCCCCCCCCCCCCCCCCCCCCCCCCCCCCCCCCCCCCCCCCCCCCCCCCCCCCCCCCCCCCCCCCCCCCCCCCCCCCCCCCCCCCCCCCCCCCCCCCCCCCCCCCCCCCCCCCCCCCCCCCCCCCCCCCCCCCCCCCCCCCCCCCCCCCCCCCCCCCCCCCCCCCCCCCCCCCCCCCCCCCCCCCCCCCCCCCCCCCCCCCCCCCCCCCCCCCCCCCCCCCCCCCCCCCCCCCCCCCCCCCCCCCCCCCCCCCCCCCCCCCCCCCCCCCCCCCCCCCCCCCCCCCCCCCCCCCCCCCCCCCCCCCCCCCCCCCCCCCCCCCCCCCCCCCCCCCCCCCCCCCCCCCCCCCCCCCCCCCCCCCCCCCCCCCCCCCCCCCCCCCCCCCCCCCCCCCCCCCCCCCCCCCCCCCCCCCCCCCCCCCCCCCCCCCCCCCCCCCCCCCCCCCCCCCCCCCCCCCCCCCCCCCCCCCCCCCCCCCCCCCCCCCCCCCCCCCCCCCCCCCCCCCCCCCCCCCCCCCCCCCCCCCCCCCCCCCCCCCCCCCCCCCCCCCCCCCCCCCCCCCCCCCCCCCCCCCCCCCCCCCCCCCCCCCCCCCCCCCCCCCCCCCCCCCCCCCCCCCCCCCCCCCCCCCCCCCCCCCCCCCCCCCCCCCCCCCCCCCCCCCCCCCCCCCCCCCCCCCCCCCCCCCCCCCCCCCCCCCCCCCCCCCCCCCCCCCCCCCCCCCCCCCCCCCCCCCCCCCCCCCCCCCCCCCCCCCCCCCCCCCCCCCCCCCCCCCCCCCCCCCCCCCCCCCCCCCCCCCCCCCCCCCCCCCCCCCCCCCCCCCCCCCCCCCCCCCCCCCCCCCCCCCCCCCCCCCCCCCCCCCCCCCCCCCCCCCCCCCCCCCCCCCCCCCCCCCCCCCCCCCCCCCCCCCCCCCCCCCCCCCCCCCCCCCCCCCCCCCCCCCCCCCCCCCCCCCCCCCCCCCCCCCCCCCCCCCCCCCCCCCCCCCCCCCCCCCCCCCCCCCCCCCCCCCCCCCCCCCCCCCCCCCCCCCCCCCCCCCCCCCCCCCCCCCCCCCCCCCCCCCCCCCCCCCCCCCCCCCCCCCCCCCCCCCCCCCCCCCCCCCCCCCCCCCCCCCCCCCCCCCCCCCCCCCCCCCCCCCCCCCCCCCCCCCCCCCCCCCCCCCCCCCCCCCCCCCCCCCCCCCCCCCCCCCCCCCCCCCCCCCCCCCCCCCCCCCCCCCCCCCCCCCCCCCCCCCCCCCCCCCCCCCCCCCCCCCCCCCCCCCCCCCCCCCCCCCCCCCCCCCCCCCCCCCCCCCCCCCCCCCCCCCCCCCCCCCCCCCCCCCCCCCCCCCCCCCCCCCCCCCCCCCCCCCCCCCCCCCCCCCCCCCCCCCCCCCCCCCCCCCCCCCCCCCCCCCCCCCCCCCCCCCCCCCCCCCCCCCCCCCCCCCCCCCCCCCCCCCCCCCCCCCCCCCCCCCCCCCCCCCCCCCCCCCCCCCCCCCCCCCCCCCCCCCCCCCCCCCCCCCCCCCCCCCCCCCCCCCCCCCCCCCCCCCCCCCCCCCCCCCCCCCCCCCCCCCCCCCCCCCCCCCCCCCCCCCCCCCCCCCCCCCCCCCCCCCCCCCCCCCCCCCCCCCCCCCCCCCCCCCCCCCCCCCCCCCCCCCCCCCCCCCCCCCCCCCCCCCCCCCCCCCCCCCCCCCCCCCCCCCCCCCCCCCCCCCCCCCCCCCCCCCCCCCCCCCCCCCCCCCCCCCCCCCCCCCCCCCCCCCCCCCCCCCCCCCCCCCCCCCCCCCCCCCCCCCCCCCCCCCCCCCCCCCCCCCCCCCCCCCCCCCCCCCCCCCCCCCCCCCCCCCCCCCCCCCCCCCCCCCCCCCCCCCCCCCCCCCCCCCCCCCCCCCCCCCCCCCCCCCCCCCCCCCCCCCCCCCCCCCCCCCCCCCCCCCCCCCCCCCCCCCCCCCCCCCCCCCCCCCCCCCCCCCCCCCCCCCCCCCCCCCCCCCCCCCCCCCCCCCCCCCCCCCCCCCCCCCCCCCCCCCCCCCCCCCCCCCCCCCCCCCCCCCCCCCCCCCCCCCCCCCCCCCCCCCCCCCCCCCCCCCCCCCCCCCCCCCCCCCCCCCCCCCCCCCCCCCCCCCCCCCCCCCCCCCCCCCCCCCCCCCCCCCCCCCCCCCCCCCCCCCCCCCCCCCCCCCCCCCCCCCCCCCCCCCCCCCCCCCCCCCCCCCCCCCCCCCCCCCCCCCCCCCCCCCCCCCCCCCCCCCCCCCCCCCCCCCCCCCCCCCCCCCCCCCCCCCCCCCCCCCCCCCCCCCCCCCCCCCCCCCCCCCCCCCCCCCCCCCCCCCCCCCCCCCCCCCCCCCCCCCCCCCCCCCCCCCCCCCCCCCCCCCCCCCCCCCCCCCCCCCCCCCCCCCCCCCCCCCCCCCCCCCCCCCCCCCCCCCCCCCCCCCCCCCCCCCCCCCCCCCCCCCCCCCCCCCCCCCCCCCCCCCCCCCCCCCCCCCCCCCCCCCCCCCCCCCCCCCCCCCCCCCCCCCCCCCCCCCCCCCCCCCCCCCCCCCCCCCCCCCCCCCCCCCCCCCCCCCCCCCCCCCCCCCCCCCCCCCCCCCCCCCCCCCCCCCCCCCCCCCCCCCCCCCCCCCCCCCCCCCCCCCCCCCCCCCCCCCCCCCCCCCCCCCCCCCCCCCCCCCCCCCCCCCCCCCCCCCCCCCCCCCCCCCCCCCCCCCCCCCCCCCCCCCCCCCCCCCCCCCCCCCCCCCCCCCCCCCCCCCCCCCCCCCCCCCCCCCCCCCCCCCCCCCCCCCCCCCCCCCCCCCCCCCCCCCCCCCCCCCCCCCCCCCCCCCCCCCCCCCCCCCCCCCCCCCCCCCCCCCCCCCCCCCCCCCCCCCCCCCCCCCCCCCCCCCCCCCCCCCCCCCCCCCCCCCCCCCCCCCCCCCCCCCCCCCCCCCCCCCCCCCCCCCCCCCCCCCCCCCCCCCCCCCCCCCCCCCCCCCCCCCCCCCCCCCCCCCCCCCCCCCCCCCCCCCCCCCCCCCCCCCCCCCCCCCCCCCCCCCCCCCCCCCCCCCCCCCCCCCCCCCCCCCCCCCCCCCCCCCCCCCCCCCCCCCCCCCCCCCCCCCCCCCCCCCCCCCCCCCCCCCCCCCCCCCCCCCCCCCCCCCCCCCCCCCCCCCCCCCCCCCCCCCCCCCCCCCCCCCCCCCCCCCCCCCCCCCCCCCCCCCCCCCCCCCCCCCCCCCCCCCCCCCCCCCCCCCCCCCCCCCCCCCCCCCCCCCCCCCCCCCCCCCCCCCCCCCCCCCCCCCCCCCCCCCCCCCCCCCCCCCCCCCCCCCCCCCCCCCCCCCCCCCCCCCCCCCCCCCCCCCCCCCCCCCCCCCCCCCCCCCCCCCCCCCCCCCCCCCCCCCCCCCCCCCCCCCCCCCCCCCCCCCCCCCCCCCCCCCCCCCCCCCCCCCCCCCCCCCCCCCCCCCCCCCCCCCCCCCCCCCCCCCCCCCCCCCCCCCCCCCCCCCCCCCCCCCCCCCCCCCCCCCCCCCCCCCCCCCCCCCCCCCCCCCCCCCCCCCCCCCCCCCCCCCCCCCCCCCCCCCCCCCCCCCCCCCCCCCCCCCCCCCCCCCCCCCCCCCCCCCCCCCCCCCCCCCCCCCCCCCCCCCCCCCCCCCCCCCCCCCCCCCCCCCCCCCCCCCCCCCCCCCCCCCCCCCCCCCCCCCCCCCCCCCCCCCCCCCCCCCCCCCCCCCCCCCCCCCCCCCCCCCCCCCCCCCCCCCCCCCCCCCCCCCCCCCCCCCCCCCCCCCCCCCCCCCCCCCCCCCCCCCCCCCCCCCCCCCCCCCCCCCCCCCCCCCCCCCCCCCCCCCCCCCCCCCCCCCCCCCCCCCCCCCCCCCCCCCCCCCCCCCCCCCCCCCCCCCCCCCCCCCCCCCCCCCCCCCCCCCCCCCCCCCCCCCCCCCCCCCCCCCCCCCCCCCCCCCCCCCCCCCCCCCCCCCCCCCCCCCCCCCCCCCCCCCCCCCCCCCCCCCCCCCCCCCCCCCCCCCCCCCCCCCCCCCCCCCCCCCCCCCCCCCCCCCCCCCCCCCCCCCCCCCCCCCCCCCCCCCCCCCCCCCCCCCCCCCCCCCCCCCCCCCCCCCCCCCCCCCCCCCCCCCCCCCCCCCCCCCCCCCCCCCCCCCCCCCCCCCCCCCCCCCCCCCCCCCCCCCCCCCCCCCCCCCCCCCCCCCCCCCCCCCCCCCCCCCCCCCCCCCCCCCCCCCCCCCCCCCCCCCCCCCCCCCCCCCCCCCCCCCCCCCCCCCCCCCCCCCCCCCCCCCCCCCCCCCCCCCCCCCCCCCCCCCCCCCCCCCCCCCCCCCCCCCCCCCCCCCCCCCCCCCCCCCCCCCCCCCCCCCCCCCCCCCCCCCCCCCCCCCCCCCCCCCCCCCCCCCCCCCCCCCCCCCCCCCCCCCCCCCCCCCCCCCCCCCCCCCCCCCCCCCCCCCCCCCCCCCCCCCCCCCCCCCCCCCCCCCCCCCCCCCCCCCCCCCCCCCCCCCCCCCCCCCCCCCCCCCCCCCCCCCCCCCCCCCCCCCCCCCCCCCCCCCCCCCCCCCCCCCCCCCCCCCCCCCCCCCCCCCCCCCCCCCCCCCCCCCCCCCCCCCCCCCCCCCCCCCCCCCCCCCCCCCCCCCCCCCCCCCCCCCCCCCCCCCCCCCCCCCCCCCCCCCCCCCCCCCCCCCCCCCCCCCCCCCCCCCCCCCCCCCCCCCCCCCCCCCCCCCCCCCCCCCCCCCCCCCCCCCCCCCCCCCCCCCCCCCCCCCCCCCCCCCCCCCCCCCCCCCCCCCCCCCCCCCCCCCCCCCCCCCCCCCCCCCCCCCCCCCCCCCCCCCCCCCCCCCCCCCCCCCCCCCCCCCCCCCCCCCCCCCCCCCCCCCCCCCCCCCCCCCCCCCCCCCCCCCCCCCCCCCCCCCCCCCCCCCCCCCCCCCCCCCCCCCCCCCCCCCCCCCCCCCCCCCCCCCCCCCCCCCCCCCCCCCCCCCCCCCCCCCCCCCCCCCCCCCCCCCCCCCCCCCCCCCCCCCCCCCCCCCCCCCCCCCCCCCCCCCCCCCCCCCCCCCCCCCCCCCCCCCCCCCCCCCCCCCCCCCCCCCCCCCCCCCCCCCCCCCCCCCCCCCCCCCCCCCCCCCCCCCCCCCCCCCCCCCCCCCCCCCCCCCCCCCCCCCCCCCCCCCCCCCCCCCCCCCCCCCCCCCCCCCCCCCCCCCCCCCCCCCCCCCCCCCCCCCCCCCCCCCCCCCCCCCCCCCCCCCCCCCCCCCCCCCCCCCCCCCCCCCCCCCCCCCCCCCCCCCCCCCCCCCCCCCCCCCCCCCCCCCCCCCCCCCCCCCCCCCCCCCCCCCCCCCCCCCCCCCCCCCCCCCCCCCCCCCCCCCCCCCCCCCCCCCCCCCCCCCCCCCCCCCCCCCCCCCCCCCCCCCCCCCCCCCCCCCCCCCCCCCCCCCCCCCCCCCCCCCCCCCCCCCCCCCCCCCCCCCCCCCCCCCCCCCCCCCCCCCCCCCCCCCCCCCCCCCCCCCCCCCCCCCCCCCCCCCCCCCCCCCCCCCCCCCCCCCCCCCCCCCCCCCCCCCCCCCCCCCCCCCCCCCCCCCCCCCCCCCCCCCCCCCCCCCCCCCCCCCCCCCCCCCCCCCCCCCCCCCCCCCCCCCCCCCCCCCCCCCCCCCCCCCCCCCCCCCCCCCCCCCCCCCCCCCCCCCCCCCCCCCCCCCCCCCCCCCCCCCCCCCCCCCCCCCCCCCCCCCCCCCCCCCCCCCCCCCCCCCCCCCCCCCCCCCCCCCCCCCCCCCCCCCCCCCCCCCCCCCCCCCCCCCCCCCCCCCCCCCCCCCCCCCCCCCCCCCCCCCCCCCCCCCCCCCCCCCCCCCCCCCCCCCCCCCCCCCCCCCCCCCCCCCCCCCCCCCCCCCCCCCCCCCCCCCCCCCCCCCCCCCCCCCCCCCCCCCCCCCCCCCCCCCCCCCCCCCCCCCCCCCCCCCCCCCCCCCCCCCCCCCCCCCCCCCCCCCCCCCCCCCCCCCCCCCCCCCCCCCCCCCCCCCCCCCCCCCCCCCCCCCCCCC
This sequence comes from Grus americana, assembly GCF_028858705.1. Taxonomy (NCBI): domain Eukaryota; kingdom Metazoa; phylum Chordata; class Aves; order Gruiformes; family Gruidae; genus Grus; species Grus americana. The sequence goes on from NW_026561494.1 coordinate 13,136, forward strand.
CCCCCCCCCCCCCCCCCCCCCCCCCCCCCCCCCCCCCCCCCCCCCCCCCCCCCCCCCCCCCCCCCCCCCCCCCCCCCCCCCCCCCCCCCCCCCCCCCCCCCCCCCCCCCCCCCCCCCCCCCCCCCCCCCCCCCCCCCCCCCCCCCCCCCCCCCCCCCCCCCCCCCCCCCCCCCCCCCCCCCCCCCCCCCCCCCCCCCCCCCCCCCCCCCCCCCCCCCCCCCCCCCCCCCCCCCCCCCCCCCCCCCCCCCCCCCCCCCCCCCCCCCCCCCCCCCCCCCCCCCCCCCCCCCCCCCCCCCCCCCCCCCCCCCCCCCCCCCCCCCCCCCCCCCCCCCCCCCCCCCCCCCCCCCCCCCCCCCCCCCCCCCCCCCCCCCCCCCCCCCCCCCCCCCCCCCCCCCCCCCCCCCCCCCCCCCCCCCCCCCCCCCCCCCCCCCCCCCCCCCCCCCCCCCCCCCCCCCCCCCCCCCCCCCCCCCCCCCCCCCCCCCCCCCCCCCCCCCCCCCCCCCCCCCCCCCCCCCCCCCCCCCCCCCCCCCCCCCCCCCCCCCCCCCCCCCCCCCCCCCCCCCCCCCCCCCCCCCCCCCCCCCCCCCCCCCCCCCCCCCCCCCCCCCCCCCCCCCCCCCCCCCCCCCCCCCCCCCCCCCCCCCCCCCCCCCCCCCCCCCCCCCCCCCCCCCCCCCCCCCCCCCCCCCCCCCCCCCCCCCCCCCCCCCCCCCCCCCCCCCCCCCCCCCCCCCCCCCCCCCCCCCCCCCCCCCCCCCCCCCCCCCCCCCCCCCCCCCCCCCCCCCCCCCCCCCCCCCCCCCCCCCCCCCCCCCCCCCCCCCCCCCCCCCCCCCCCCCCCCCCCCCCCCCCCCCCCCCCCCCCCCCCCCCCCCCCCCCCCCCCCCCCCCCCCCCCCCCCCCCCCCCCCCCCCCCCCCCCCCCCCCCCCCCCCCCCCCCCCCCCCCCCCCCCCCCCCCCCCCCCCCCCCCCCCCCCCCCCCCCCCCCCCCCCCCCCCCCCCCCCCCCCCCCCCCCCCCCCCCCCCCCCCCCCCCCCCCCCCCCCCCCCCCCCCCCCCCCCCCCCCCCCCCCCCCCCCCCCCCCCCCCCCCCCCCCCCCCCCCCCCCCCCCCCCCCCCCCCCCCCCCCCCCCCCCCCCCCCCCCCCCCCCCCCCCCCCCCCCCCCCCCCCCCCCCCCCCCCCCCCCCCCCCCCCCCCCCCCCCCCCCCCCCCCCCCCCCCCCCCCCCCCCCCCCCCCCCCCCCCCCCCCCCCCCCCCCCCCCCCCCCCCCCCCCCCCCCCCCCCCCCCCCCCCCCCCCCCCCCCCCCCCCCCCCCCCCCCCCCCCCCCCCCCCCCCCCCCCCCCCCCCCCCCCCCCCCCCCCCCCCCCCCCCCCCCCCCCCCCCCCCCCCCCCCCCCCCCCCCCCCCCCCCCCCCCCCCCCCCCCCCCCCCCCCCCCCCCCCCCCCCCCCCCCCCCCCCCCCCCCCCCCCCCCCCCCCCCCCCCCCCCCCCCCCCCCCCCCCCCCCCCCCCCCCCCCCCCCCCCCCCCCCCCCCCCCCCCCCCCCCCCCCCCCCCCCCCCCCCCCCCCCCCCCCCCCCCCCCCCCCCCCCCCCCCCCCCCCCCCCCCCCCCCCCCCCCCCCCCCCCCCCCCCCCCCCCCCCCCCCCCCCCCCCCCCCCCCCCCCCCCCCCCCCCCCCCCCCCCCCCCCCCCCCCCCCCCCCCCCCCCCCCCCCCCCCCCCCCCCCCCCCCCCCCCCCCCCCCCCCCCCCCCCCCCCCCCCCCCCCCCCCCCCCCCCCCCCCCCCCCCCCCCCCCCCCCCCCCCCCCCCCCCCCCCCCCCCCCCCCCCCCCCCCCCCCCCCCCCCCCCCCCCCCCCCCCCCCCCCCCCCCCCCCCCCCCCCCCCCCCCCCCCCCCCCCCCCCCCCCCCCCCCCCCCCCCCCCCCCCCCCCCCCCCCCCCCCCCCCCCCCCCCCCCCCCCCCCCCCCCCCCCCCCCCCCCCCCCCCCCCCCCCCCCCCCCCCCCCCCCCCCCCCCCCCCCCCCCCCCCCCCCCCCCCCCCCCCCCCCCCCCCCCCCCCCCCCCCCCCCCCCCCCCCCCCCCCCCCCCCCCCCCCCCCCCCCCCCCCCCCCCCCCCCCCCCCCCCCCCCCCCCCCCCCCCCCCCCCCCCCCCCCCCCCCCCCCCCCCCCCCCCCCCCCCCCCCCCCCCCCCCCCCCCCCCCCCCCCCCCCCCCCCCCCCCCCCCCCCCCCCCCCCCCCCCCCCCCCCCCCCCCCCCCCCCCCCCCCCCCCCCCCCCCCCCCCCCCCCCCCCCCCCCCCCCCCCCCCCCCCCCCCCCCCCCCCCCCCCCCCCCCCCCCCCCCCCCCCCCCCCCCCCCCCCCCCCCCCCCCCCCCCCCCCCCCCCCCCCCCCCCCCCCCCCCCCCCCCCCCCCCCCCCCCCCCCCCCCCCCCCCCCCCCCCCCCCCCCCCCCCCCCCCCCCCCCCCCCCCCCCCCCCCCCCCCCCCCCCCCCCCCCCCCCCCCCCCCCCCCCCCCCCCCCCCCCCCCCCCCCCCCCCCCCCCCCCCCCCCCCCCCCCCCCCCCCCCCCCCCCCCCCCCCCCCCCCCCCCCCCCCCCCCCCCCCCCCCCCCCCCCCCCCCCCCCCCCCCCCCCCCCCCCCCCCCCCCCCCCCCCCCCCCCCCCCCCCCCCCCCCCCCCCCCCCCCCCCCCCCCCCCCCCCCCCCCCCCCCCCCCCCCCCCCCCCCCCCCCCCCCCCCCCCCCCCCCCCCCCCCCCCCCCCCCCCCCCCCCCCCCCCCCCCCCCCCCCCCCCCCCCCCCCCCCCCCCCCCCCCCCCCCCCCCCCCCCCCCCCCCCCCCCCCCCCCCCCCCCCCCCCCCCCCCCCCCCCCCCCCCCCCCCCCCCCCCCCCCCCCCCCCCCCCCCCCCCCCCCCCCCCCCCCCCCCCCCCCCCCCCCCCCCCCCCCCCCCCCCCCCCCCCCCCCCCCCCCCCCCCCCCCCCCCCCCCCCCCCCCCCCCCCCCCCCCCCCCCCCCCCCCCCCCCCCCCCCCCCCCCCCCCCCCCCCCCCCCCCCCCCCCCCCCCCCCCCCCCCCCCCCCCCCCCCCCCCCCCCCCCCCCCCCCCCCCCCCCCCCCCCCCCCCCCCCCCCCCCCCCCCCCCCCCCCCCCCCCCCCCCCCCCCCCCCCCCCCCCCCCCCCCCCCCCCCCCCCCCCCCCCCCCCCCCCCCCCCCCCCCCCCCCCCCCCCCCCCCCCCCCCCCCCCCCCCCCCCCCCCCCCCCCCCCCCCCCCCCCCCCCCCCCCCCCCCCCCCCCCCCCCCCCCCCCCCCCCCCCCCCCCCCCCCCCCCCCCCCCCCCCCCCCCCCCCCCCCCCCCCCCCCCCCCCCCCCCCCCCCCCCCCCCCCCCCCCCCCCCCCCCCCCCCCCCCCCCCCCCCCCCCCCCCCCCCCCCCCCCCCCCCCCCCCCCCCCCCCCCCCCCCCCCCCCCCCCCCCCCCCCCCCCCCCCCCCCCCCCCCCCCCCCCCCCCCCCCCCCCCCCCCCCCCCCCCCCCCCCCCCCCCCCCCCCCCCCCCCCCCCCCCCCCCCCCCCCCCCCCCCCCCCCCCCCCCCCCCCCCCCCCCCCCCCCCCCCCCCCCCCCCCCCCCCCCCCCCCCCCCCCCCCCCCCCCCCCCCCCCCCCCCCCCCCCCCCCCCCCCCCCCCCCCCCCCCCCCCCCCCCCCCCCCCCCCCCCCCCCCCCCCCCCCCCCCCCCCCCCCCCCCCCCCCCCCCCCCCCCCCCCCCCCCCCCCCCCCCCCCCCCCCCCCCCCCCCCCCCCCCCCCCCCCCCCCCCCCCCCCCCCCCCCCCCCCCCCCCCCCCCCCCCCCCCCCCCCCCCCCCCCCCCCCCCCCCCCCCCCCCCCCCCCCCCCCCCCCCCCCCCCCCCCCCCCCCCCCCCCCCCCCCCCCCCCCCCCCCCCCCCCCCCCCCCCCCCCCCCCCCCCCCCCCCCCCCCCCCCCCCCCCCCCCCCCCCCCCCCCCCCCCCCCCCCCCCCCCCCCCCCCCCCCCCCCCCCCCCCCCCCCCCCCCCCCCCCCCCCCCCCCCCCCCCCCCCCCCCCCCCCCCCCCCCCCCCCCCCCCCCCCCCCCCCCCCCCCCCCCCCCCCCCCCCCCCCCCCCCCCCCCCCCCCCCCCCCCCCCCCCCCCCCCCCCCCCCCCCCCCCCCCCCCCCCCCCCCCCCCCCCCCCCCCCCCCCCCCCCCCCCCCCCCCCCCCCCCCCCCCCCCCCCCCCCCCCCCCCCCCCCCCCCCCCCCCCCCCCCCCCCCCCCCCCCCCCCCCCCCCCCCCCCCCCCCCCCCCCCCCCCCCCCCCCCCCCCCCCCCCCCCCCCCCCCCCCCCCCCCCCCCCCCCCCCCCCCCCCCCCCCCCCCCCCCCCCCCCCCCCCCCCCCCCCCCCCCCCCCCCCCCCCCCCCCCCCCCCCCCCCCCCCCCCCCCCCCCCCCCCCCCCCCCCCCCCCCCCCCCCCCCCCCCCCCCCCCCCCCCCCCCCCCCCCCCCCCCCCCCCCCCCCCCCCCCCCCCCCCCCCCCCCCCCCCCCCCCCCCCCCCCCCCCCCCCCCCCCCCCCCCCCCCCCCCCCCCCCCCCCCCCCCCCCCCCCCCCCCCCCCCCCCCCCCCCCCCCCCCCCCCCCCCCCCCCCCCCCCCCCCCCCCCCCCCCCCCCCCCCCCCCCCCCCCCCCCCCCCCCCCCCCCCCCCCCCCCCCCCCCCCCCCCCCCCCCCCCCCCCCCCCCCCCCCCCCCCCCCCCCCCCCCCCCCCCCCCCCCCCCCCCCCCCCCCCCCCCCCCCCCCCCCCCCCCCCCCCCCCCCCCCCCCCCCCCCCCCCCCCCCCCCCCCCCCCCCCCCCCCCCCCCCCCCCCCCCCCCCCCCCCCCCCCCCCCCCCCCCCCCCCCCCCCCCCCCCCCCCCCCCCCCCCCCCCCCCCCCCCCCCCCCCCCCCCCCCCCCCCCCCCCCCCCCCCCCCCCCCCCCCCCCCCCCCCCCCCCCCCCCCCCCCCCCCCCCCCCCCCCCCCCCCCCCCCCCCCCCCCCCCCCCCCCCCCCCCCCCCCCCCCCCCCCCCCCCCCCCCCCCCCCCCCCCCCCCCCCCCCCCCCCCCCCCCCCCCCCCCCCCCCCCCCCCCCCCCCCCCCCCCCCCCCCCCCCCCCCCCCCCCCCCCCCCCCCCCCCCCCCCCCCCCCCCCCCCCCCCCCCCCCCCCCCCCCCCCCCCCCCCCCCCCCCCCCCCCCCCCCCCCCCCCCCCCCCCCCCCCCCCCCCCCCCCCCCCCCCCCCCCCCCCCCCCCCCCCCCCCCCCCCCCCCCCCCCCCCCCCCCCCCCCCCCCCCCCCCCCCCCCCCCCCCCCCCCCCCCCCCCCCCCCCCCCCCCCCCCCCCCCCCCCCCCCCCCCCCCCCCCCCCCCCCCCCCCCCCCCCCCCCCCCCCCCCCCCCCCCCCCCCCCCCCCCCCCCCCCCCCCCCCCCCCCCCCCCCCCCCCCCCCCCCCCCCCCCCCCCCCCCCCCCCCCCCCCCCCCCCCCCCCCCCCCCCCCCCCCCCCCCCCCCCCCCCCCCCCCCCCCCCCCCCCCCCCCCCCCCCCCCCCCCCCCCCCCCCCCCCCCCCCCCCCCCCCCCCCCCCCCCCCCCCCCCCCCCCCCCCCCCCCCCCCCCCCCCCCCCCCCCCCCCCCCCCCCCCCCCCCCCCCCCCCCCCCCCCCCCCCCCCCCCCCCCCCCCCCCCCCCCCCCCCCCCCCCCCCCCCCCCCCCCCCCCCCCCCCCCCCCCCCCCCCCCCCCCCCCCCCCCCCCCCCCCCCCCCCCCCCCCCCCCCCCCCCCCCCCCCCCCCCCCCCCCCCCCCCCCCCCCCCCCCCCCCCCCCCCCCCCCCCCCCCCCCCCCCCCCCCCCCCCCCCCCCCCCCCCCCCCCCCCCCCCCCCCCCCCCCCCCCCCCCCCCCCCCCCCCCCCCCCCCCCCCCCCCCCCCCCCCCCCCCCCCCCCCCCCCCCCCCCCCCCCCCCCCCCCCCCCCCCCCCCCCCCCCCCCCCCCCCCCCCCCCCCCCCCCCCCCCCCCCCCCCCCCCCCCCCCCCCCCCCCCCCCCCCCCCCCCCCCCCCCCCCCCCCCCCCCCCCCCCCCCCCCCCCCCCCCCCCCCCCCCCCCCCCCCCCCCCCCCCCCCCCCCCCCCCCCCCCCCCCCCCCCCCCCCCCCCCCCCCCCCCCCCCCCCCCCCCCCCCCCCCCCCCCCCCCCCCCCCCCCCCCCCCCCCCCCCCCCCCCCCCCCCCCCCCCCCCCCCCCCCCCCCCCCCCCCCCCCCCCCCCCCCCCCCCCCCCCCCCCCCCCCCCCCCCCCCCCCCCCCCCCCCCCCCCCCCCCCCCCCCCCCCCCCCCCCCCCCCCCCCCCCCCCCCCCCCCCCCCCCCCCCCCCCCCCCCCCCCCCCCCCCCCCCCCCCCCCCCCCCCCCCCCCCCCCCCCCCCCCCCCCCCCCCCCCCCCCCCCCCCCCCCCCCCCCCCCCCCCCCCCCCCCCCCCCCCCCCCCCCCCCCCCCCCCCCCCCCCCCCCCCCCCCCCCCCCCCCCCCCCCCCCCCCCCCCCCCCCCCCCCCCCCCCCCCCCCCCCCCCCCCCCCCCCCCCCCCCCCCCCCCCCCCCCCCCCCCCCCCCCCCCCCCCCCCCCCCCCCCCCCCCCCCCCCCCCCCCCCCCCCCCCCCCCCCCCCCCCCCCCCCCCCCCCCCCCCCCCCCCCCCCCCCCCCCCCCCCCCCCCCCCCCCCCCCCCCCCCCCCCCCCCCCCCCCCCCCCCCCCCCCCCCCCCCCCCCCCCCCCCCCCCCCCCCCCCCCCCCCCCCCCCCCCCCCCCCCCCCCCCCCCCCCCCCCCCCCCCCCCCCCCCCCCCCCCCCCCCCCCCCCCCCCCCCCCCCCCCCCCCCCCCCCCCCCCCCCCCCCCCCCCCCCCCCCCCCCCCCCCCCCCCCCCCCCCCCCCCCCCCCCCCCCCCCCCCCCCCCCCCCCCCCCCCCCCCCCCCCCCCCCCCCCCCCCCCCCCCCCCCCCCCCCCCCCCCCCCCCCCCCCCCCCCCCCCCCCCCCCCCCCCCCCCCCCCCCCCCCCCCCCCCCCCCCCCCCCCCCCCCCCCCCCCCCCCCCCCCCCCCCCCCCCCCCCCCCCCCCCCCCCCCCCCCCCCCCCCCCCCCCCCCCCCCCCCCCCCCCCCCCCCCCCCCCCCCCCCCCCCCCCCCCCCCCCCCCCCCCCCCCCCCCCCCCCCCCCCCCCCCCCCCCCCCCCCCCCCCCCCCCCCCCCCCCCCCCCCCCCCCCCCCCCCCCCCCCCCCCCCCCCCCCCCCCCCCCCCCCCCCCCCCCCCCCCCCCCCCCCCCCCCCCCCCCCCCCCCCCCCCCCCCCCCCCCCCCCCCCCCCCCCCCCCCCCCCCCCCCCCCCCCCCCCCCCCCCCCCCCCCCCCCCCCCCCCCCCCCCCCCCCCCCCCCCCCCCCCCCCCCCCCCCCCCCCCCCCCCCCCCCCCCCCCCCCCCCCCCCCCCCCCCCCCCCCCCCCCCCCCCCCCCCCCCCCCCCCCCCCCCCCCCCCCCCCCCCCCCCCCCCCCCCCCCCCCCCCCCCCCCCCCCCCCCCCCCCCCCCCCCCCCCCCCCCCCCCCCCCCCCCCCCCCCCCCCCCCCCCCCCCCCCCCCCCCCCCCCCCCCCCCCCCCCCCCCCCCCCCCCCCCCCCCCCCCCCCCCCCCCCCCCCCCCCCCCCCCCCCCCCCCCCCCCCCCCCCCCCCCCCCCCCCCCCCCCCCCCCCCCCCCCCCCCCCCCCCCCCCCCCCCCCCCCCCCCCCCCCCCCCCCCCCCCCCCCCCCCCCCCCCCCCCCCCCCCCCCCCCCCCCCCCCCCCCCCCCCCCCCCCCCCCCCCCCCCCCCCCCCCCCCCCCCCCCCCCCCCCCCCCCCCCCCCCCCCCCCCCCCCCCCCCCCCCCCCCCCCCCCCCCCCCCCCCCCCCCCCCCCCCCCCCCCCCCCCCCCCCCCCCCCCCCCCCCCCCCCCCCCCCCCCCCCCCCCCCCCCCCCCCCCCCCCCCCCCCCCCCCCCCCCCCCCCCCCCCCCCCCCCCCCCCCCCCCCCCCCCCCCCCCCCCCCCCCCCCCCCCCCCCCCCCCCCCCCCCCCCCCCCCCCCCCCCCCCCCCCCCCCCCCCCCCCCCCCCCCCCCCCCCCCCCCCCCCCCCCCCCCCCCCCCCCCCCCCCCCCCCCCCCCCCCCCCCCCCCCCCCCCCCCCCCCCCCCCCCCCCCCCCCCCCCCCCCCCCCCCCCCCCCCCCCCCCCCCCCCCCCCCCCCCCCCCCCCCCCCCCCCCCCCCCCCCCCCCCCCCCCCCCCCCCCCCCCCCCCCCCCCCCCCCCCCCCCCCCCCCCCCCCCCCCCCCCCCCCCCCCCCCCCCCCCCCCCCCCCCCCCCCCCCCCCCCCCCCCCCCCCCCCCCCCCCCCCCCCCCCCCCCCCCCCCCCCCCCCCCCCCCCCCCCCCCCCCCCCCCCCCCCCCCCCCCCCCCCCCCCCCCCCCCCCCCCCCCCCCCCCCCCCCCCCCCCCCCCCCCCCCCCCCCCCCCCCCCCCCCCCCCCCCCCCCCCCCCCCCCCCCCCCCCCCCCCCCCCCCCCCCCCCCCCCCCCCCCCCCCCCCCCCCCCCCCCCCCCCCCCCCCCCCCCCCCCCCCCCCCCCCCCCCCCCCCCCCCCCCCCCCCCCCCCCCCCCCCCCCCCCCCCCCCCCCCCCCCCCCCCCCCCCCCCCCCCCCCCCCCCCCCCCCCCCCCCCCCCCCCCCCCCCCCCCCCCCCCCCCCCCCCCCCCCCCCCCCCCCCCCCCCCCCCCCCCCCCCCCCCCCCCCCCCCCCCCCCCCCCCCCCCCCCCCCCCCCCCCCCCCCCCCCCCCCCCCCCCCCCCCCCCCCCCCCCCCCCCCCCCCCCCCCCCCCCCCCCCCCCCCCCCCCCCCCCCCCCCCCCCCCCCCCCCCCCCCCCCCCCCCCCCCCCCCCCCCCCCCCCCCCCCCCCCCCCCCCCCCCCCCCCCCCCCCCCCCCCCCCCCCCCCCCCCCCCCCCCCCCCCCCCCCCCCCCCCCCCCCCCCCCCCCCCCCCCCCCCCCCCCCCCCCCCCCCCCCCCCCCCCCCCCCCCCCCCCCCCCCCCCCCCCCCCCCCCCCCCCCCCCCCCCCCCCCCCCCCCCCCCCCCCCCCCCCCCCCCCCCCCCCCCCCCCCCCCCCCCCCCCCCCCCCCCCCCCCCCCCCCCCCCCCCCCCCCCCCCCCCCCCCCCCCCCCCCCCCCCCCCCCCCCCCCCCCCCCCCCCCCCCCCCCCCCCCCCCCCCCCCCCCCCCCCCCCCCCCCCCCCCCCCCCCCCCCCCCCCCCCCCCCCCCCCCCCCCCCCCCCCCCCCCCCCCCCCCCCCCCCCCCCCCCCCCCCCCCCCCCCCCCCCCCCCCCCCCCCCCCCCCCCCCCCCCCCCCCCCCCCCCCCCCCCCCCCCCCCCCCCCCCCCCCCCCCCCCCCCCCCCCCCCCCCCCCCCCCCCCCCCCCCCCCCCCCCCCCCCCCCCCCCCCCCCCCCCCCCCCCCCCCCCCCCCCCCCCCCCCCCCCCCCCCCCCCCCCCCCCCCCCCCCCCCCCCCCCCCCCCCCCCCCCCCCCCCCCCCCCCCCCCCCCCCCCCCCCCCCCCCCCCCCCCCCCCCCCCCCCCCCCCCCCCCCCCCCCCCCCCCCCCCCCCCCCCCCCCCCCCCCCCCCCCCCCCCCCCCCCCCCCCCCCCCCCCCCCCCCCCCCCCCCCCCCCCCCCCCCCCCCCCCCCCCCCCCCCCCCCCCCCCCCCCCCCCCCCCCCCCCCCCCCCCCCCCCCCCCCCCCCCCCCCCCCCCCCCCCCCCCCCCCCCCCCCCCCCCCCCCCCCCCCCCCCCCCCCCCCCCCCCCCCCCCCCCCCCCCCCCCCCCCCCCCCCCCCCCCCCCCCCCCCCCCCCCCCCCCCCCCCCCCCCCCCCCCCCCCCCCCCCCCCCCCCCCCCCCCCCCCCCCCCCCCCCCCCCCCCCCCCCCCCCCCCCCCCCCCCCCCCCCCCCCCCCCCCCCCCCCCCCCCCCCCCCCCCCCCCCCCCCCCCCCCCCCCCCCCCCCCCCCCCCCCCCCCCCCCCCCCCCCCCCCCCCCCCCCCCCCCCCCCCCCCCCCCCCCCCCCCCCCCCCCCCCCCCCCCCCCCCCCCCCCCCCCCCCCCCCCCCCCCCCCCCCCCCCCCCCCCCCCCCCCCCCCCCCCCCCCCCCCCCCCCCCCCCCCCCCCCCCCCCCCCCCCCCCCCCCCCCCCCCCCCCCCCCCCCCCCCCCCCCCCCCCCCCCCCCCCCCCCCCCCCCCCCCCCCCCCCCCCCCCCCCCCCCCCCCCCCCCCCCCCCCCCCCCCCCCCCCCCCCCCCCCCCCCCCCCCCCCCCCCCCCCCCCCCCCCCCCCCCCCCCCCCCCCCCCCCCCCCCCCCCCCCCCCCCCCCCCCCCCCCCCCCCCCCCCCCCCCCCCCCCCCCCCCCCCCCCCCCCCCCCCCCCCCCCCCCCCCCCCCCCCCCCCCCCCCCCCCCCCCCCCCCCCCCCCCCCCCCCCCCCCCCCCCCCCCCCCCCCCCCCCCCCCCCCCCCCCCCCCCCCCCCCCCCCCCCCCCCCCCCCCCCCCCCCCCCCCCCCCCCCCCCCCCCCCCCCCCCCCCCCCCCCCCCCCCCCCCCCCCCCCCCCCCCCCCCCCCCCCCCCCCCCCCCCCCCCCCCCCCCCCCCCCCCCCCCCCCCCCCCCCCCCCCCCCCCCCCCCCCCCCCCCCCCCCCCCCCCCCCCCCCCCCCCCCCCCCCCCCCCCCCCCCCCCCCCCCCCCCCCCCCCCCCCCCCCCCCCCCCCCCCCCCCCCCCCCCCCCCCCCCCCCCCCCCCCCCCCCCCCCCCCCCCCCCCCCCCCCCCCCCCCCCCCCCCCCCCCCCCCCCCCCCCCCCCCCCCCCCCCCCCCCCCCCCCCCCCCCCCCCCCCCCCCCCCCCCCCCCCCCCCCCCCCCCCCCCCCCCCCCCCCCCCCCCCCCCCCCCCCCCCCCCCCCCCCCCCCCCCCCCCCCCCCCCCCCCCCCCCCCCCCCCCCCCCCCCCCCCCCCCCCCCCCCCCCCCCCCCCCCCCCCCCCCCCCCCCCCCCCCCCCCCCCCCCCCCCCCCCCCCCCCCCCCCCCCCCCCCCCCCCCCCCCCCCCCCCCCCCCCCCCCCCCCCCCCCCCCCCCCCCCCCCCCCCCCCCCCCCCCCCCCCCCCCCCCCCCCCCCCCCCCCCCCCCCCCCCCCCCCCCCCCCCCCCCCCCCCCCCCCCCCCCCCCCCCCCCCCCCCCCCCCCCCCCCCCCCCCCCCCCCCCCCCCCCCCCCCCCCCCCCCCCCCCCCCCCCCCCCCCCCCCCCCCCCCCCCCCCCCCCCCCCCCCCCCCCCCCCCCCCCCCCCCCCCCCCCCCCCCCCCCCCCCCCCCCCCCCCCCCCCCCCCCCCCCCCCCCCCCCCCCCCCCCCCCCCCCCCCCCCCCCCCCCCCCCCCCCCCCCCCCCCCCCCCCCCCCCCCCCCCCCCCCCCCCCCCCCCCCCCCCCCCCCCCCCCCCCCCCCCCCCCCCCCCCCCCCCCCCCCCCCCCCCCCCCCCCCCCCCCCCCCCCCCCCCCCCCCCCCCCCCCCCCCCCCCCCCCCCCCCCCCCCCCCCCCCCCCCCCCCCCCCCCCCCCCCCCCCCCCCCCCCCCCCCCCCCCCCCCCCCCCCCCCCCCCCCCCCCCCCCCCCCCCCCCCCCCCCCCCCCCCCCCCCCCCCCCCCCCCCCCCCCCCCCCCCCCCCCCCCCCCCCCCCCCCCCCCCCCCCCCCCCCCCCCCCCCCCCCCCCCCCCCCCCCCCCCCCCCCCCCCCCCCCCCCCCCCCCCCCCCCCCCCCCCCCCCCCCCCCCCCCCCCCCCCCCCCCCCCCCCCCCCCCCCCCCCCCCCCCCCCCCCCCCCCCCCCCCCCCCCCCCCCCCCCCCCCCCCCCCCCCCCCCCCCCCCCCCCCCCCCCCCCCCCCCCCCCCCCCCCCCCCCCCCCCCCCCCCCCCCCCCCCCCCCCCCCCCCCCCCCCCCCCCCCCCCCCCCCCCCCCCCCCCCCCCCCCCCCCCCCCCCCCCCCCCCCCCCCCCCCCCCCCCCCCCCCCCCCCCCCCCCCCCCCCCCCCCCCCCCCCCCCCCCCCCCCCCCCCCCCCCCCCCCCCCCCCCCCCCCCCCCCCCCCCCCCCCCCCCCCCCCCCCCCCCCCCCCCCCCCCCCCCCCCCCCCCCCCCCCCCCCCCCCCCCCCCCCCCCCCCCCCCCCCCCCCCCCCCCCCCCCCCCCCCCCCCCCCCCCCCCCCCCCCCCCCCCCCCCCCCCCCCCCCCCCCCCCCCCCCCCCCCCCCCCCCCCCCCCCCCCCCCCCCCCCCCCCCCCCCCCCCCCCCCCCCCCCCCCCCCCCCCCCCCCCCCCCCCCCCCCCCCCCCCCCCCCCCCCCCCCCCCCCCCCCCCCCCCCCCCCCCCCCCCCCCCCCCCCCCCCCCCCCCCCCCCCCCCCCCCCCCCCCCCCCCCCCCCCCCCCCCCCCCCCCCCCCCCCCCCCCCCCCCCCCCCCCCCCCCCCCCCCCCCCCCCCCCCCCCCCCCCCCCCCCCCCCCCCCCCCCCCCCCCCCCCCCCCCCCCCCCCCCCCCCCCCCCCCCCCCCCCCCCCCCCCCCCCCCCCCCCCCCCCCCCCCCCCCCCCCCCCCCCCCCCCCCCCCCCCCCCCCCCCCCCCCCCCCCCCCCCCCCCCCCCCCCCCCCCCCCCCCCCCCCCCCCCCCCCCCCCCCCCCCCCCCCCCCCCCCCCCCCCCCCCCCCCCCCCCCCCCCCCCCCCCCCCCCCCCCCCCCCCCCCCCCCCCCCCCCCCCCCCCCCCCCCCCCCCCCCCCCCCCCCCCCCCCCCCCCCCCCCCCCCCCCCCCCCCCCCCCCCCCCCCCCCCCCCCCCCCCCCCCCCCCCCCCCCCCCCCCCCCCCCCCCCCCCCCCCCCCCCCCCCCCCCCCCCCCCCCCCCCCCCCCCCCCCCCCCCCCCCCCCCCCCCCCCCCCCCCCCCCCCCCCCCCCCCCCCCCCCCCCCCCCCCCCCCCCCCCCCCCCCCCCCCCCCCCCCCCCCCCCCCCCCCCCCCCCCCCCCCCCCCCCCCCCCCCCCCCCCCCCCCCCCCCCCCCCCCCCCCCCCCCCCCCCCCCCCCCCCCCCCCCCCCCCCCCCCCCCCCCCCCCCCCCCCCCCCCCCCCCCCCCCCCCCCCCCCCCCCCCCCCCCCCCCCCCCCCCCCCCCCCCCCCCCCCCCCCCCCCCCCCCCCCCCCCCCCCCCCCCCCCCCCCCCCCCCCCCCCCCCCCCCCCCCCCCCCCCCCCCCCCCCCCCCCCCCCCCCCCCCCCCCCCCCCCCCCCCCCCCCCCCCCCCCCCCCCCCCCCCCCCCCCCCCCCCCCCCCCCCCCCCCCCCCCCCCCCCCCCCCCCCCCCCCCCCCCCCCCCCCCCCCCCCCCCCCCCCCCCCCCCCCCCCCCCCCCCCCCCCCCCCCCCCCCCCCCCCCCCCCCCCCCCCCCCCCCCCCCCCCCCCCCCCCCCCCCCCCCCCCCCCCCCCCCCCCCCCCCCCCCCCCCCCCCCCCCCCCCCCCCCCCCCCCCCCCCCCCCCCCCCCCCCCCCCCCCCCCCCCCCCCCCCCCCCCCCCCCCCCCCCCCCCCCCCCCCCCCCCCCCCCCCCCCCCCCCCCCCCCCCCCCCCCCCCCCCCCCCCCCCCCCCCCCCCCCCCCCCCCCCCCCCCCCCCCCCCCCCCCCCCCCCCCCCCCCCCCCCCCCCCCCCCCCCCCCCCCCCCCCCCCCCCCCCCCCCCCCCCCCCCCCCCCCCCCCCCCCCCCCCCCCCCCCCCCCCCCCCCCCCCCCCCCCCCCCCCCCCCCCCCCCCCCCCCCCCCCCCCCCCCCCCCCCCCCCCCCCCCCCCCCCCCCCCCCCCCCCCCCCCCCCCCCCCCCCCCCCCCCCCCCCCCCCCCCCCCCCCCCCCCCCCCCCCCCCCCCCCCCCCCCCCCCCCCCCCCCCCCCCCCCCCCCCCCCCCCCCCCCCCCCCCCCCCCCCCCCCCCCCCCCCCCCCCCCCCCCCCCCCCCCCCCCCCCCCCCCCCCCCCCCCCCCCCCCCCCCCCCCCCCCCCCCCCCCCCCCCCCCCCCCCCCCCCCCCCCCCCCCCCCCCCCCCCCCCCCCCCCCCCCCCCCCCCCCCCCCCCCCCCCCCCCCCCCCCCCCCCCCCCCCCCCCCCCCCCCCCCCCCCCCCCCCCCCCCCCCCCCCCCCCCCCCCCCCCCCCCCCCCCCCCCCCCCCCCCCCCCCCCCCCCCCCCCCCCCCCCCCCCCCCCCCCCCCCCCCCCCCCCCCCCCCCCCCCCCCCCCCCCCCCCCCCCCCCCCCCCCCCCCCCCCCCCCCCCCCCCCCCCCCCCCCCCCCCCCCCCCCCCCCCCCCCCCCCCCCCCCCCCCCCCCCCCCCCCCCCCCCCCCCCCCCCCCCCCCCCCCCCCCCCCCCCCCCCCCCCCCCCCCCCCCCCCCCCCCCCCCCCCCCCCCCCCCCCCCCCCCCCCCCCCCCCCCCCCCCCCCCCCCCCCCCCCCCCCCCCCCCCCCCCCCCCCCCCCCCCCCCCCCCCCCCCCCCCCCCCCCCCCCCCCCCCCCCCCCCCCCCCCCCCCCCCCCCCCCCCCCCCCCCCCCCCCCCCCCCCCCCCCCCCCCCCCCCCCCCCCCCCCCCCCCCCCCCCCCCCCCCCCCCCCCCCCCCCCCCCCCCCCCCCCCCCCCCCCCCCCCCCCCCCCCCCCCCCCCCCCCCCCCCCCCCCCCCCCCCCCCCCCCCCCCCCCCCCCCCCCCCCCCCCCCCCCCCCCCCCCCCCCCCCCCCCCCCCCCCCCCCCCCCCCCCCCCCCCCCCCCCCCCCCCCCCCCCCCCCCCCCCCCCCCCCCCCCCCCCCCCCCCCCCCCCCCCCCCCCCCCCCCCCCCCCCCCCCCCCCCCCCCCCCCCCCCCCCCCCCCCCCCCCCCCCCCCCCCCCCCCCCCCCCCCCCCCCCCCCCCCCCCCCCCCCCCCCCCCCCCCCCCCCCCCCCCCCCCCCCCCCCCCCCCCCCCCCCCCCCCCCCCCCCCCCCCCCCCCCCCCCCCCCCCCCCCCCCCCCCCCCCCCCCCCCCCCCCCCCCCCCCCCCCCCCCCCCCCCCCCCCCCCCCCCCCCCCCCCCCCCCCCCCCCCCCCCCCCCCCCCCCCCCCCCCCCCCCCCCCCCCCCCCCCCCCCCCCCCCCCCCCCCCCCCCCCCCCCCCCCCCCCCCCCCCCCCCCCCCCCCCCCCCCCCCCCCCCCCCCCCCCCCCCCCCCCCCCCCCCCCCCCCCCCCCCCCCCCCCCCCCCCCCCCCCCCCCCCCCCCCCCCCCCCCCCCCCCCCCCCCCCCCCCCCCCCCCCCCCCCACCCCCCCCCCCCCCCCCCCCCCCCCCCCCCCCCCCCCCCCCCCCCCCGCCCCCCCCCCCCCCCCCCCCCCCCCCCCCCCCCCCCCCCCCCCCCCCCCCCCCCCCCCCCCCCCCCCCCCCCCCCCCCCCCCCCCCCCCCCCCCCCCCCCCCCCCCCCCCCCCCCCCCCCCCCCCCCCCCCCCCCCCCCCCCCCCCCCCCCCCCCCCCCCCCCCCCCCCCCCCCCCCCCCCCCCCCCCCCCCCCCCCCCCCCCCCCCCCCCCCCCCCCCCCCCCCCCCCCCCCCCCCCCCCCCCCCCCCCCCCCCCCCCCCCCCCCCCCCCCCCCCCCCCCCCCCCCCCCCCCCCCCCCCCCCCCCCCCCCCCCCCCCCCCCCCCCCCCCCCCCCCCCCCCCCCCCCCCCCCCCCCCCCCCCCCCCCCCCCCCCCCCCCCCCCCCCCCCCCCCCCCCCCCCCCCCCCCCCCCCCCCCCCCCCCCCCCCCCCCCCCCCCCCCCCCCCCCCCCCCCCCCCCCCCCCCCCCCCCCCCCCCCCCCCCCCCCCCCCCCCCCCCCCCCCCCCCCCCCCCCCCCCCCCCCCCCCCCCCCCCCCCCCCCCCCCCCCCCCCCCCCCCCCCCCCCCCCCCCCCCCCCCCCCCCCCCCCCCCCCCCCCCCCCCCCCCCCCCCCCCCCCCCCCCCCCCCCCCCCCCCCCCCCCCCCCCCCCCCCCCCCCCCCCCCCCCCCCCCCCCCCCCCCCCCCCCCCCCCCCCCCCCCCCCCCCCCCCCCCCCCCCCCCCCCCCCCCCCCCCCCCCCCCCCCCCCCCCCCCCCCCCCCCCCCCCCCCCCCCCCCCCCCCCCCCCCCCCCCCCCCCCCCCCCCCCCCCCCCCCCCCCCCCCCCCCCCCCCCCCCCCCCCCCCCCCCCCCCCCCCCCCCCCCCCCCCCCCCCCCCCCCCCCCCCCCCCCCCCCCCCCCCCCCCCCCCCCCCCCCCCCCCCCCCCCCCCCCCCCCCCCCCCCCCCCCCCCCCCCCCCCCCCCCCCCCCCCCCCCCCCCCCCCCCCCCCCCCCCCCCCCCCCCCCCCCCCCCCCCCCCCCCCCCCCCCCCCCCCCCCCCCCCCCCCCCCCCCCCCCCCCCCCCCCCCCCCCCCCCCCCCCCCCCCCCCCCCCCCCCCCCCCCCCCCCCCCCCCCCCCCCCCCCCCCCCCCCCCCCCCCCCCCCCCCCCCCCCCCCCCCCCCCCCCCCCCCCCCCCCCCCCCCCCCCCCCCCCCCCCCCCCCCCCCCCCCCCCCCCCCCCCCCCCCCCCCCCCCCCCCCCCCCCCCCCCCCCCCCCCCCCCCCCCCCCCCCCCCCCCCCCCCCCCCCCCCCCCCCCCCCCCCCCCCCCCCCCCCCCCCCCCCCCCCCCCCCCCCCCCCCCCCCCCCCCCCCCCCCCCCCCCCCCCCCCCCCCCCCCCCCCCCCCCCCCCCCCCCCCCCCCCCCCCCCCCCCCCCCCCCCCCCCCCCCCCCCCCCCCCCCCCCCCCCCCCCCCCCCCCCCCCCCCCCCCCCCCCCCCCCCCCCCCCCCCCCCCCCCCCCCCCCCCCCCCCCCCCCCCCCCCCCCCCCCCCCCCCCCCCCCCCCCCCCCCCCCCCCCCCCCCCCCCCCCCCCCCCCCCCCCCCCCCCCCCCCCCCCCCCCCCCCCCCCCCCCCCCCCCCCCCCCCCCCCCCCCCCCCCCCCCCCCCCCCCCCCCCCCCCCCCCCCCCCCCCCCCCCCCCCCCCCCCCCCCCCCCCCCCCCCCCCCCCCCCCCCCCCCCCCCCCCCCCCCCCCCCCCCCCCCCCCCCCCCCCCCCCCCCCCCCCCCCCCCCCCCCCCCCCCCCCCCCCCCCCCCCCCCCCCCCCCCCCCCCCCCCCCCCCCCCCCCCCCCCCCCCCCCCCCCCCCCCCCCCCCCCCCCCCCCCCCCCCCCCCCCCCCCCCCCCCCCCCCCCCCCCCCCCCCCCCCCCCCCCCCCCCCCCCCCCCCCCCCCCCCCCCCCCCCCCCCCCCCCCCCCCCCCCCCCCCCCCCCCCCCCCCCCCCCCCCCCCCCCCCCCCCCCCCCCCCCCCCCCCCCCCCCCCCCCCCCCCCCCCCCCCCCCCCCCCCCCCCCCCCCCCCCCCCCCCCCCCCCCCCCCCCCCCCCCCCCCCCCCCCCCCCCCCCCCCCCCCCCCCCCCCCCCCCCCCCCCCCCCCCCCCCCCCCCCCCCCCCCCCCCCCCCCCCCCCCCCCCCCCCCCCCCCCCCCCCCCCCCCCCCCCCCCCCCCCCCCCCCCCCCCCCCCCCCCCCCCCCCCCCCCCCCCCCCCCCCCCCCCCCCCCCCCCCCCCCCCCCCCCCCCCCCCCCCCCCCCCCCCCCCCCCCCCCCCCCCCCCCCCCCCCCCCCCCCCCCCCCCCCCCCCCCCCCCCCCCCCCCCCCCCCCCCCCCCCCCCCCCCCCCCCCCCCCCCCCCCCCCCCCCCCCCCCCCCCCCCCCCCCCCCCCCCCCCCCCCCCCCCCCCCCCCCCCCCCCCCCCCCCCCCCCCCCCCCCCCCCCCCCCCCCCCCCCCCCCCCCCCCCCCCCCCCCCCCCCCCCCCCCCCCCCCCCCCCCCCCCCCCCCCCCCCCCCCCCCCCCCCCCCCCCCCCCCCCCCCCCCCCCCCCCCCCCCCCCCCCCCCCCCCCCCCCCCCCCCCCCCCCCCCCCCCCCCCCCCCCCCCCCCCCCCCCCCCCCCCCCCCCCCCCCCCCCCCCCCCCCCCCCCCCCCCCCCCCCCCCCCCCCCCCCCCCCCCCCCCCCCCCCCCCCCCCCCCCCCCCCCCCCCCCCCCCCCCCCCCCCCCCCCCCCCCCCCCCCCCCCCCCCCCCCCCCCCCCCCCCCCCCCCCCCCCCCCCCCCCCCCCCCCCCCCCCCCCCCCCCCCCCCCCCCCCCCCCCCCCCCCCCCCCCCCCCCCCCCCCCCCCCCCCCCCCCCCCCCCCCCCCCCCCCCCCCCCCCCCCCCCCCCCCCCCCCCCCCCCCCCCCCCCCCCCCCCCCCCCCCCCCCCCCCCCCCCCCCCCCCCCCCCCCCCCCCCCCCCCCCCCCCCCCCCCCCCCCCCCCCCCCCCCCCCCCCCCCCCCCCCCCCCCCCCCC
This sequence comes from Grus americana, assembly GCF_028858705.1. NCBI lineage: Eukaryota > Metazoa > Chordata > Aves > Gruiformes > Gruidae > Grus > Grus americana. The sequence goes on from NW_026561494.1 coordinate 31,550, forward strand.
CCCCCCCCCCCCCCCCCCCCCCCCCCCCCCCCCCCCCCCCCCCCCCCCCCCCCCCCCCCCCCCCCCCCCCCCCCCCCCCCCCCCCCCCCCCCCCCCCCCCCCCCCCCCCCCCCCCCCCCCCCCCCCCCCCCCCCCCCCCCCCCCCCCCCCCCCCCCCCCCCCCCCCCCCCCCCCCCCCCCCCCCCCCCCCCCCCCCCCCCCCCCCCCCCCCCCCCCCCCCCCCCCCCCCCCCCCCCCCCCCCCCCCCCCCCCCCCCCCCCCCCCCCCCCCCCCCCCCCCCCCCCCCCCCCCCCCCCCCCCCCCCCCCCCCCCCCCCCCCCCCCCCCCCCCCCCCCCCCCCCCCCCCCCCCCCCCCCCCCCCCCCCCCCCCCCCCCCCCCCCCCCCCCCCCCCCCCCCCCCCCCCCCCCCCCCCCCCCCCCCCCCCCCCCCCCCCCCCCCCCCCCCCCCCCCCCCCCCCCCCCCCCCCCCCCCCCCCCCCCCCCCCCCCCCCCCCCCCCCCCCCCCCCCCCCCCCCCCCCCCCCCCCCCCCCCCCCCCCCCCCCCCCCCCCCCCCCCCCCCCCCCCCCCCCCCCCCCCCCCCCCCCCCCCCCCCCCCCCCCCCCCCCCCCCCCCCCCCCCCCCCCCCCCCCCCCCCCCCCCCCCCCCCCCCCCCCCCCCCCCCCCCCCCCCCCCCCCCCCCCCCCCCCCCCCCCCCCCCCCCCCCCCCCCCCCCCCCCCCCCCCCCCCCCCCCCCCCCCCCCCCCCCCCCCCCCCCCCCCCCCCCCCCCCCCCCCCCCCCCCCCCCCCCCCCCCCCCCCCCCCCCCCCCCCCCCCCCCCCCCCCCCCCCCCCCCCCCCCCCCCCCCCCCCCCCCCCCCCCCCCCCCCCCCCCCCCCCCCCCCCCCCCCCCCCCCCCCCCCCCCCCCCCCCCCCCCCCCCCCCCCCCCCCCCCCCCCCCCCCCCCCCCCCCCCCCCCCCCCCCCCCCCCCCCCCCCCCCCCCCCCCCCCCCCCCCCCCCCCCCCCCCCCCCCCCCCCCCCCCCCCCCCCCCCCCCCCCCCCCCCCCCCCCCCCCCCCCCCCCCCCCCCCCCCCCCCCCCCCCCCCCCCCCCCCCCCCCCCCCCCCCCCCCCCCCCCCCCCCCCCCCCCCCCCCCCCCCCCCCCCCCCCCCCCCCCCCCCCCCCCCCCCCCCCCCCCCCCCCCCCCCCCCCCCCCCCCCCCCCCCCCCCCCCCCCCCCCCCCCCCCCCCCCCCCCCCCCCCCCCCCCCCCCCCCCCCCCCCCCCCCCCCCCCCCCCCCCCCCCCCCCCCCCCCCCCCCCCCCCCCCCCCCCCCCCCCCCCCCCCCCCCCCCCCCCCCCCCCCCCCCCCCCCCCCCCCCCCCCCCCCCCCCCCCCCCCCCCCCCCCCCCCCCCCCCCCCCCCCCCCCCCCCCCCCCCCCCCCCCCCCCCCCCCCCCCCCCCCCCCCCCCCCCCCCCCCCCCCCCCCCCCCCCCCCCCCCCCCCCCCCCCCCCCCCCCCCCCCCCCCCCCCCCCCCCCCCCCCCCCCCCCCCCCCCCCCCCCCCCCCCCCCCCCCCCCCCCCCCCCCCCCCCCCCCCCCCCCCCCCCCCCCCCCCCCCCCCCCCCCCCCCCCCCCCCCCCCCCCCCCCCCCCCCCCCCCCCCCCCCCCCCCCCCCCCCCCCCCCCCCCCCCCCCCCCCCCCCCCCCCCCCCCCCCCCCCCCCCCCCCCCCCCCCCCCCCCCCCCCCCCCCCCCCCCCCCCCCCCCCCCCCCCCCCCCCCCCCCCCCCCCCCCCCCCCCCCCCCCCCCCCCCCCCCCCCCCCCCCCCCCCCCCCCCCCCCCCCCCCCCCCCCCCCCCCCCCCCCCCCCCCCCCCCCCCCCCCCCCCCCCCCCCCCCCCCCCCCCCCCCCCCCCCCCCCCCCCCCCCCCCCCCCCCCCCCCCCCCCCCCCCCCCCCCCCCCCCCCCCCCCCCCCCCCCCCCCCCCCCCCCCCCCCCCCCCCCCCCCCCCCCCCCCCCCCCCCACCCCCCCCCCCCCCCCCCCCCCCCCCCCCCCCCCCCCCCCCCCCCCCCCCCCCCCCCCCCCCCCCCCCCCCCCCCCCCCCCCCCCCCCCCCCCCCCCCCCCCCCCCCCCCCCCCCCCCCCCCCCCCCCCCCCCCCCCCCCCCCCCCCCCCCCCCCCCCCCCCCCCCCCCCCCCCCCCCCCCCCCCCCCCCCCCCCCCCCCCCCCCCCCCCCCCCCCCCCCCCCCCCCCCCCCCCCCCCCCCCCCCCCCCCCCCCCCCCCCCCCCCCCCCCCCCCCCCCCCCCCCCCCCCCCCCCCCCCCCCCCCCCCCCCCCCCCCCCCCCCCCCCCCCCCCCCCCCCCCCCCCCCCCCCCCCCCCCCCCCCCCCCCCCCCCCCCCCCCCCCCCCCCCCCCCCCCCCCCCCCCCCCCCCCCCCCCCCCCCCCCCCCCCCCCCCCCCCCCCCCCCCCCCCCCCCCCCCCCCCCCCCCCCCCCCCCCCCCCCCCCCCCCCCCCCCCCCCCCCCCCCCCCCCCCCCCCCCCCCCCCCCCCCCCCCCCCCCCCCCCCCCCCCCCCCCCCCCCCCCCCCCCCCCCCCCCCCCCCCCCCCCCCCCCCCCCCCCCCCCCCCCCCCCCCCCCCCCCCCCCCCCCCCCCCCCCCCCCCCCCCCCCCCCCCCCCCCCCCCCCCCCCCCCCCCCCCCCCCCCCCCCCCCCCCCCCCCCCCCCCCCCCCCCCCCCCCCCCCCCCCCCCCCCCCCCCCCCCCCCCCCCCCCCCCCCCCCCCCCCCCCCCCCCCCCCCCCCCCCCCCCCCCCCCCCCCCCCCCCCCCCCCCCCCCCCCCCCCCCCCCCCCCCCCCCCCCCCCCCCCCCCCCCCCCCCCCCCCCCCCCCCCCCCCCCCCCCCCCCCCCCCCCCCCCCCCCCCCCCCCCCCCCCCCCCCCCCCCCCCCCCCCCCCCCCCCCCCCCCCCCCCCCCCCCCCCCCCCCCCCCCCCCCCCCCCCCCCCCCCCCCCCCCCCCCCCCCCCCCCCCCCCCCCCCCCCCCCCCCCCCCCCCCCCCCCCCCCCCCCCCCCCCCCCCCCCCCCCCCCCCCCCCCCCCCCCCCCCCCCCCCCCCCCCCCCCCCCCCCCCCCCCCCCCCCCCCCCCCCCCCCCCCCCCCCCCCCCCCCCCCCCCCCCCCCCCCCCCCCCCCCCCCCCCCCCCCCCCCCCCCCCCCCCCCCCCCCCCCCCCCCCCCCCCCCCCCCCCCCCCCCCCCCCCCCCCCCCCCCCCCCCCCCCCCCCCCCCCCCCCCCCCCCCCCCCCCCCCCCCCCCCCCCCCCCCCCCCCCCCCCCCCCCCCCCCCCCCCCCCCCCCCCCCCCCCCCCCCCCCCCCCCCCCCCCCCCCCCCCCCCCCCCCCCCCCCCCCCCCCCCCCCCCCCCCCCCCCCCCCCCCCCCCCCCCCCCCCCCCCCCCCCCCCCCCCCCCCCCCCCCCCCCCCCCCCCCCCCCCCCCCCCCCCCCCCCCCCCCCCCCCCCCCCCCCCCCCCCCCCCCCCCCCCCCCCCCCCCCCCCCCCCCCCCCCCCCCCCCCCCCCCCCCCCCCCCCCCCCCCCCCCCCCCCCCCCCCCCCCCCCCCCCCCCCCCCCCCCCCCCCCCCCCCCCCCCCCCCCCCCCCCCCCCCCCCCCCCCCCCCCCCCCCCCCCCCCCCCCCCCCCCCCCCCCCCCCCCCCCCCCCCCCCCCCCCCCCCCCCCCCCCCCCCCCCCCCCCCCCCCCCCCCCCCCCCCCCCCCCCCCCCCCCCCCCCCCCCCCCCCCCCCCCCCCCCCCCCCCCCCCCCCCCCCCCCCCCCCCCCCCCCCCCCCCCCCCCCCCCCCCCCCCCCCCCCCCCCCCCCCCCCCCCCCCCCCCCCCCCCCCCCCCCCCCCCCCCCCCCCCCCCCCCCCCCCCCCCCCCCCCCCCCCCCCCCCCCCCCCCCCCCCCCCCCCCCCCCCCCCCCCCCCCCCCCCCCCCCCCCCCCCCCCCCCCCCCCCCCCCCCCCCCCCCCCCCCCCCCCCCCCCCCCCCCCCCCCCCCCCCCCCCCCCCCCCCCCCCCCCCCCCCCCCCCCCCCCCCCCCCCCCCCCCCCCCCCCCCCCCCCCCCCCCCCCCCCCCCCCCCCCCCCCCCCCCCCCCCCCCCCCCCCCCCCCCCCCCCCCCCCCCCCCCCCCCCCCCCCCCCCCCCCCCCCCCCCCCCCCCCCCCCCCCCCCCCCCCCCCCCCCCCCCCCCCCCCCCCCCCCCCCCCCCCCCCCCCCCCCCCCCCCCCCCCCCCCCCCCCCCCCCCCCCCCCCCCCCCCCCCCCCCCCCCCCCCCCCCCCCCCCCCCCCCCCCCCCCCCCCCCCCCCCCCCCCCCCCCCCCCCCCCCCCCCCCCCCCCCCCCCCCCCCCCCCCCCCCCCCCCCCCCCCCCCCCCCCCCCCCCCCCCCCCCCCCCCCCCCCCCCCCCCCCCCCCCCCCCCCCCCCCCCCCCCCCCCCCCCCCCCCCCCCCCCCCCCCCCCCCCCCCCCCCCCCCCCCCCCCCCCCCCCCCCCCCCCCCCCCCCCCCCCCCCCCCCCCCCCCCCCCCCCCCCCCCCCCCCCCCCCCCCCCCCCCCCCCCCCCCCCCCCCCCCCCCCCCCCCCCCCCCCCCCCCCCCCCCCCCCCCCCCCCCCCCCCCCCCCCCCCCCCCCCCCCCCCCCCCCCCCCCCCCCCCCCCCCCCCCCCCCCCCCCCCCCCCCCCCCCCCCCCCCCCCCCCCCCCCCCCCCCCCCCCCCCCCCCCCCCCCCCCCCCCCCCCCCCCCCCCCCCCCCCCCCCCCCCCCCCCCCCCCCCCCCCCCCCCCCCCCCCCCCCCCCCCCCCCCCCCCCCCCCCCCCCCCCCCCCCCCCCCCCCCCCCCCCCCCCCCCCCCCCCCCCCCCCCCCCCCCCCCCCCCCCCCCCCCCCCCCCCCCCCCCCCCCCCCCCCCCCCCCCCCCCCCCCCCCCCCCCCCCCCCCCCCCCCCCCCCCCCCCCCCCCCCCCCCCCCCCCCCCCCCCCCCCCCCCCCCCCCCCCCCCCCCCCCCCCCCCCCCCCCCCCCCCCCCCCCCCCCCCCCCCCCCCCCCCCCCCCCCCCCCCCCCCCCCCCCCCCCCCCCCCCCCCCCCCCCCCCCCCCCCCCCCCCCCCCCCCCCCCCCCCCCCCCCCCCCCCCCCCCCCCCCCCCCCCCCCCCCCCCCCCCCCCCCCCCCCCCCCCCCCCCCCCCCCCCCCCCCCCCCCCCCCCCCCCCCCCCCCCCCCCCCCCCCCCCCCCCCCCCCCCCCCCCCCCCCCCCCCCCCCCCCCCCCCCCCCCCCCCCCCCCCCCCCCCCCCCCCCCCCCCCCCCCCCCCCCCCCCCCCCCCCCCCCCCCCCCCCCCCCCCCCCCCCCCCCCCCCCCCCCCCCCCCCCCCCCCCCCCCCCCCCCCCCCCCCCCCCCCCCCCCCCCCCCCCCCCCCCCCCCCCCCCCCCCCCCCCCCCCCCCCCCCCCCCCCCCCCCCCCCCCCCCCCCCCCCCCCCCCCCCCCCCCCCCCCCCCCCCCCCCCCCCCCCCCCCCCCCCCCCCCCCCCCCCCCCCCCCCCCCCCCCCCCCCCCCCCCCCCCCCCCCCCCCCCCCCCCCCCCCCCCCCCCCCCCCCCCCCCCCCCCCCCCCCCCCCCCCCCCCCCCCCCCCCCCCCCCCCCCCCCCCCCCCCCCCCCCCCCCCCCCCCCCCCCCCCCCCCCCCCCCCCCCCCCCCCCCCCCCCCCCCCCCCCCCCCCCCCCCCCCCCCCCCCCCCCCCCCCCCCCCCCCCCCCCCCCCCCCCCCCCCCCCCCCCCCCCCCCCCCCCCCCCCCCCCCCCCCCCCCCCCCCCCCCCCCCCCCCCCCCCCCCCCCCCCCCCCCCCCCCCCCCCCCCCCCCCCCCCCCCCCCCCCCCCCCCCCCCCCCCCCCCCCCCCCCCCCCCCCCCCCCCCCCCCCCCCCCCCCCCCCCCCCCCCCCCCCCCCCCCCCCCCCCCCCCCCCCCCCCCCCCCCCCCCCCCCCCCCCCCCCCCCCCCCCCCCCCCCCCCCCCCCCCCCCCCCCCCCCCCCCCCCCCCCCCCCCCCCCCCCCCCCCCCCCCCCCCCCCCCCCCCCCCCCCCCCCCCCCCCCCCCCCCCCCCCCCCCCCCCCCCCCCCCCCCCCCCCCCCCCCCCCCCCCCCCCCCCCCCCCCCCCCCCCCCCCCCCCCCCCCCCCCCCCCCCCCCCCCCCCCCCCCCCCCCCCCCCCCCCCCCCCCCCCCCCCCCCCCCCCCCCCCCCCCCCCCCCCCCCCCCCCCCCCCCCCCCCCCCCCCCCCCCCCCCCCCCCCCCCCCCCCCCCCCCCCCCCCCCCCCCCCCCCCCCCCCCCCCCCCCCCCCCCCCCCCCCCCCCCCCCCCCCCCCCCCCCCCCCCCCCCCCCCCCCCCCCCCCCCCCCCCCCCCCCCCCCCCCCCCCCCCCCCCCCCCCCCCCCCCCCCCCCCCCCCCCCCCCCCCCCCCCCCCCCCCCCCCCCCCCCCCCCCCCCCCCCCCCCCCCCCCCCCCCCCCCCCCCCCCCCCCCCCCCCCCCCCCCCCCCCCCCCCCCCCCCCCCCCCCCCCCCCCCCCCCCCCCCCCCCCCCCCCCCCCCCCCCCCCCCCCCCCCCCCCCCCCCCCCCCCCCCCCCCCCCCCCCCCCCCCCCCCCCCCCCCCCCCCCCCCCCCCCCCCCCCCCCCCCCCCCCCCCCCCCCCCCCCCCCCCCCCCCCCCCCCCCCCCCCCCCCCCCCCCCCCCCCCCCCCCCCCCCCCCCCCCCCCCCCCCCCCCCCCCCCCCCCCCCCCCCCCCCCCCCCCCCCCCCCCCCCCCCCCCCCCCCCCCCCCCCCCCCCCCCCCCCCCCCCCCCCCCCCCCCCCCCCCCCCCCCCCCCCCCCCCCCCCCCCCCCCCCCCCCCCCCCCCCCCCCCCCCCCCCCCCCCCCCCCCCCCCCCCCCCCCCCCCCCCCCCCCCCCCCCCCCCCCCCCCCCCCCCCCCCCCCCCCCCCCCCCCCCCCCCCCCCCCCCCCCCCCCCCCCCCCCCCCCCCCCCCCCCCCCCCCCCCCCCCCCCCCCCCCCCCCCCCCCCCCCCCCCCCCCCCCCCCCCCCCCCCCCCCCCCCCCCCCCCCCCCCCCCCCCCCCCCCCCCCCCCCCCCCCCCCCCCCCCCCCCCCCCCCCCCCCCCCCCCCCCCCCCCCCCCCCCCCCCCCCCCCCCCCCCCCCCCCCCCCCCCCCCCCCCCCCCCCCCCCCCCCCCCCCCCCCCCCCCCCCCCCCCCCCCCCCCCCCCCCCCCCCCCCCCCCCCCCCCCCCCCCCCCCCCCCCCCCCCCCCCCCCCCCCCCCCCCCCCCCCCCCCCCCCCCCCCCCCCCCCCCCCCCCCCCCCCCCCCCCCCCCCCCCCCCCCCCCCCCCCCCCCCCCCCCCCCCCCCCCCCCCCCCCCCCCCCCCCCCCCCCCCCCCCCCCCCCCCACCCCCCCCCCCCCCCCCCCCCTCCCCCCCCCCCCCCCCCCCCCCCCCCCCCCCCCCCCCCCCCCCCCCCCCCCCCCCCCCCCCCCCCCCCCCCCCCCCCCCCCCCCCCCCCCCCCCCCCCCCCCCCCCCCCCCCCCCCCCCCCCCCCCCCCCCCCCCCCCCCCCCCCCCCCCCCCCCCCCCCCCCCCCCCCCCCCCCCCCCCCCCCCCCCCCCCCCCCCCCCCCCCCCCCCCCCCCCCCCCCCCCCCCCCCCCCCCCCCCCCCCCCCCCCCCCCCCCCCCCCCCCCCCCCCCCCCCCCCCCCCCCCCCCCCCCCCCCCCCCCCCCCCCCCCCCCCCCCCCCCCCCCCCCCCCCCCCCCCCCCCCCCCCCCCCCCCCCCCCCCCCCCCCCCCCCCCCCCCCCCCCCCCCCCCCCCCCCCCCCCCCCCCCCCCCCCCCCCCCCCCCCCCCCCCCCCCCCCCCCCCCCCCCCCCCCCCCCCCCCCCCCCCCCCCCCCCCCCCCCCCCCCCCCCCCCCCCCCCCCCCCCCCCCCCCCCCCCCCCCCCCCCCCCCCCCCCCCCCCCCCCCCCCCCCCCCCCCCCCCCCCCCCCCCCCCCCCCCCCCCCCCCCCCCCCCCCCCCCCCCCCCCCCCCCCCCCCCCCCCCCCCCCCCCCCCCCCCCCCCCCCCCCCCCCCCCCCCCCCCCCCCCCCCCCCCCCCCCCCCCCCCCCCCCCCCCCCCCCCCCCCCCCCCCCCCCCCCCCCCCCCCCCCCCCCCCCCCCCCCCCCCCCCCCCCCCCCCCCCCCCCCCCCCCCCCCCCCCCCCCCCCCCCCCCCCCCCCCCCCCCCCCCCCCCCCCCCCCCCCCCCCCCCCCCCCCCCCCCCCCCCCCCCCCCCCCCCCCCCCCCCCCCCCCCCCCCCCCCCCCCCCCCCCCCCCCCCCCCCCCCCCCCCCCCCCCCCCCCCCCCCCCCCCCCCCCCCCCCCCCCCCCCCCCCCCCCCCCCCCCCCCCCCCCCCCCCCCCCCCCCCCCCCCCCCCCCCCCCCCCCCCCCCCCCCCCCCCCCCCCCCCCCCCCCCCCCCCCCCCCCCCCCCCCCCCCCCCCCCCCCCCCCCCCCCCCCCCCCCCCCCCCCCCCCCCCCCCCCCCCCCCCCCCCCCCCCCCCCCCCCCCCCCCCCCCCCCCCCCCCCCCCCCCCCCCCCCCCCCCCCCCCCCCCCCCCCCCCCCCCCCCCCCCCCCCCCCCCCCCCCCCCCCCCCCCCCCCCCCCCCCCCCCCCCCCCCCCCCCCCCCCCCCCCCCCCCCCCCCCCCCCCCCCCCCCCCCCCCCCCCCCCCCCCCCCCCCCCCCCCCCCCCCCCCCCCCCCCCCCCCCCCCCCCCCCCCCCCCCCCCCCCCCCCCCCCCCCCCCCCCCCCCCCCCCCCCCCCCCCCCCCCCCCCCCCCCCCCCCCCCCCCCCCCCCCCCCCCCCCCCCCCCCCCCCCCCCCCCCCCCCCCCCCCCCCCCCCCCCCCCCCCCCCCCCCCCCCCCCCCCCCCCCCCCCCCCCCCCCCCCCCCCCCCCCCCCCCCCCCCCCCCCCCCCCCCCCCCCCCCCCCCCCCCCCCCCCCCCCCCCCCCCCCCCCCCCCCCCCCCCCCCCCCCCCCCCCCCCCCCCCCCCCCCCCCCCCCCCCCCCCCCCCCCCCCCCCCCCCCCCCCCCCCCCCCCCCCCCCCCCCCCCCCCCCCCCCCCCCCCCCCCCCCCCCCCCCCCCCCCCCCCCCCCCCCCCCCCCCCCCCCCCCCCCCCCCCCCCCCCCCCCCCCCCCCCCCCCCCCCCCCCCCCCCCCCCCCCCCCCCCCCCCCCCCCCCCCCCCCCCCCCCCCCCCCCCCCCCCCCCCCCCCCCCCCCCCCCCCCCCCCCCCCCCCCCCCCCCCCCCCCCCCCCCCCCCCCCCCCCCCCCCCCCCCCCCCCCCCCCCCCCCCCCCCCCCCCCCCCCCCCCCCCCCCCCCCCCCCCCCCCCCCCCCCCCCCCCCCCCCCCCCCCCCCCCCCCCCCCCCCCCCCCCCCCCCCCCCCCCCCCCCCCCCCCCCCCCCCCCCCCCCCCCCCCCCCCCCCCCCCCCCCCCCCCCCCCCCCCCCCCCCCCCCCCCCCCCCCCCCCCCCCCCCCCCCCCCCCCCCCCCCCCCCCCCCCCCCCCCCCCCCCCCCCCCCCCCCCCCCCCCCCCCCCCCCCCCCCCCCCCCCCCCCCCCCCCCCCCCCCCCCCCCCCCCCCCCCCCCCCCCCCCCCCCCCCCCCCCCCCCCCCCCCCCCCCCCCCCCCCCCCCCCCCCCCCCCCCCCCCCCCCCCCCCCCCCACGCCCCCCCCCCCCCCCCCCCCCCCCCCCCCCCCCCCCCCCCCCCCCCCCCCCCCCCCCCCCCCCCCCCCCCCCCCCCCCCCCCCCCCCCCCCCCCCCCCCCCCCCCCCCCCCCCCCCCCCCCCCCCCCCCCCCCCCCCCCCCCCCCCCCCCCCCCCCCCCCCCCCCCCCCCCCCCCCCCCCCCCCCCCCCCCCCCCCCCCCCCCCCCCCCCCCCCCCCCCCCCCCCCCCCCCCCCCCCCCCCCCCCCCCCCCCCCCCCCCCCCCCCCCCCCCCCCCCCCCCCCCCCCCCCCCCCCCCCCCCCCCCCCCCCCCCCCCCCCCCCCCCCCCCCCCCCCCCCCCCCCCCCCCCCCCCCCCCCCCCCCCCCCCCCCCCCCCCCCCCCCCCCCCCCCCCCCCCCCCCCCCCCCCCCCCCCCCCCCCCCCCCCCCCCCCCCCCCCCCCCCCCCCCCCCCCCCCCCCCCCCCCCCCCCCCCCCCCCCCCCCCCCCCCCCCCCCCCCCCCCCCCCCCCCCCCCCCCCCCCCCCCCCCCCCCCCCCCCCCCCCCCCCCCCCCCCCCCCCCCCCCCCCCCCCCCCCCCCCCCCCCCCCCCCCCCCCCCCCCCCCCCCCCCCCCCCCCCCCCCCCCCCCCCCCCCCCCCCCCCCCCCCCCCCCCCCCCCCCCCCCCCCCCCCCCCCCCCCCCCCCCCCCCCCCCCCCCCCCCCCCCCCCCCCCCCCCCCCCCCCCCCCCCCCCCCCCCCCCCCCCCCCCCCCCCCCCCCCCCCCCCCCCCCCCCCCCCCCCCCCCCCCCCCCCCCCCCCCCCCCCCCCCCCCCCCCCCCCCCCCCCCCCCCCCCCCCCCCCCCCCCCCCCCCCCCCCCCCCCCCCCCCCCCCCCCCCCCCCCCCCCCCCCCCCCCCCCCCCCCCCCCCCCCCCCCCCCCCCCCCCCCCCCCCCCCCCCCCCCCCCCCCCCCCCCCCCCCCCCCCCCCCCCCCCCCCCCCCCCCCCCCCCCCCCCCCCCCCCCCCCCCCCCCCCCCCCCCCCCCCCCCCCCCCCCCCCCCCCCCCCCCCCCCCCCCCCCCCCCCCCCCCCCCCCCCCCCCCCCCCCCCCCCCCCCCCCCCCCCCCCCCCCCCCCCCCCCCCCCCCCCCCCCCCCCCCCCCCCCCCCCCCCCCCCCCCCCCCCCCCCCCCCCCCCCCCCCCCCCCCCCCCCCCCCCCCCCCCCCCCCCCCCCCCCCCCCCCCCCCCCCCCCCCCCCCCCCCCCCCCCCCCCCCCCCCCCCCCCCCCCCCCCCCCCCCCCCCCCCCCCCCCCCCCCCCCCCCCCCCCCCCCCCCCCCCCCCCCCCCCCCCCCCCCCCCCCCCCCCCCCCCCCCCCCCCCCCCCCCCCCCCCCCCCCCCCCCCCCCCCCCCCCCCCCCCCCCCCCCCCCCCCCCCCCCCCCCCCCCCCCCCCCCCCCCCCCCCCCCCCCCCCCCCCCCCCCCCCCCCCCCCCCCCCCCCCCCCCCCCCCCCCCCCCCCCCCCCCCCCCCCCCCCCCCCCCCCCCCCCCCCCCCCCCCCCCCCCCCCCCCCCCCCCCCCCCCCCCCCCCCCCCCCCCCCCCCCCCCCCCCCCCCCCCCCCCCCCCCCCCCCCCCCCCCCCCCCCCCCCCCCCCCCCCCCCCCCCCCCCCCCCCCCCCCCCCCCCCCCCCCCCCCCCCCCCCCCCCCCCCCCCCCCCCCCCCCCCCCCCCCCCCCCCCCCCCCCCCCCCCCCCCCCCCCCCCCCCCCCCCCCCCCCCCCCCCCCCCCCCCCCCCCCCCCCCCCCCCCCCCCCCCCCCCCCCCCCCCCCCCCCCCCCCCCCCCCCCCCCCCCCCCCCCCCCCCCCCCCCCCCCCCCCCCCCCCCCCCCCCCCCCCCCCCCCCCCCCCCCCCCCCCCCCCCCCCCCCCCCCCCCCCCCCCCCCCCCCCCCCCCCCCCCCCCCCCCCCCCCCCCCCCCCCCCCCCCCCCCCCCCCCCCCCCCCCCCCCCCCCCCCCCCCCCCCCCCCCCCCCCCCCCCCCCCCCCCCCCCCCCCCCCCCCCCCCCCCCCCCCCCCCCCCCCCCCCCCCCCCCCCCCCCCCCCCCCCCCCCCCCCCCCCCCCCCCCCCCCCCCCCCCCCCCCCCCCCCCCCCCCCCCCCCCCCCCCCCCCCCCCCCCCCCCCCCCCCCCCCCCCCCCCCCCCCCCCCCCCCCCCCCCCCCCCCCCCCCCCCCCCCCCCCCCCCCCCCCCCCCCCCCCCCCCCCCCCCCCCCCCCCCCCCCCCCCCCCCCCCCCCCCCCCCCCCCCCCCCCCCCCCCCCCCCCCCCCCCCCCCCCCCCCCCCCCCCCCCCCCCCCCCCCCCCCCCCCCCCCCCCCCCCCCCCCCCCCCCCCCCCCCCCCCCCCCCCCCCCCCCCCCCCCCCCCCCCCCCCCCCCCCCCCCCCCCCCCCCCCCCCCCCCCCCCCCCCCCCCCCCCCCCCCCCCCCCCCCCCCCCCCCCCCCCCCCCCCCCCCCCCCCCCCCCCCCCCCCCCCCCCCCCCCCCCCCCCCCCCCCCCCCCCCCCCCCCCCCCCCCCCCCCCCCCCCCCCCCCCCCCCCCCCCCCCCCCCCCCCCCCCCCCCCCCCCCCCCCCCCCCCCCCCCCCCCCCCCCCCCCCCCCCCCCCCCCCCCCCCCCCCCCCCCCCCCCCCCCCCCCCCCCCCCCCCCCCCCCCCCCCCCCCCCCCCCCCCCCCCCCCCCCCCCCCCCCCCCCCCCCCCCCCCCCCCCCCCCCCCCCCCCCCCCCCCCCCCCCCCCCCCCCCCCCACCCCCCCCCCCCCCCCCCCCCCCCCCCCCCCCCCCCCCCCCCCCCCCCCCCCCCCCCCCCCCCCCCCCCCCCCCCCCCCCCCCCCCCCCCCCCCCCCCCCCCCCCCCCCCCCCCCCCCCCCCCCCCCCCCCCCCCCCCCCCCCCCCCCCCCCCCCCCCCCCCCCCCCCCCCCCCCCCCCCCCCCCCCCCCCCCCCCCCCCCCCCCCCCCCCCCCCCCCCCCCCCCCCCCCCCCCCCCCCCCCCCCCCCCCCCCCCCCCCCCCCCCCCCCCCCCCCCCCCCCCCCCCCCCCCCCCCCCCCCCCCCCCCCCCCCCCCCCCCCCCCCCCCCCCCCCCCCCCCCCCCCCCCCCCCCCCCCCCCCCCCCCCCCCCCCCCCCCCCCCCCCCCCCCCCCCCCCCCCCCCCCCCCCCCCCCCCCCCCCCCCCCCCCCCCCACCCCCCCCCCCCCCCCCCCCCCCCCCCCCCCCCCCCCCCCCCCCCCCCCCCCCCCCCCCCCCCCCCCCCCCCCCCCCCCCCCCCCCCCCCCCCCCCCCCCCCCCCCCCCCCCCCCCCCCCCCCCCCCCCCCCCCCCCCCCCCCCCCCCCCCCCCCCCCCCCCCCCCCCCCCCCCCCCCCCCCCCCCCCCCCCCCCCCCCCCCCCCCCCCCCCCCCCCCCCCCCCCCCCCCCCCCCCCCCCCCCCCCCCCCCCCCCCCCCCCCCCCCCCCCCCCCCCCCCCCCCCCCCCCCCCCCCCCCCCCCCCCCCCCCCCCCCCCCCCCCCCCCCCCCCCCCCCCCCCCCCCCCCCCCCCCCCCCCCCCCCCCCCCCCCCCCCCCCCCCCCCCCCCCCCCCCCCCCCCCCCCCCCCCCCCCCCCCCCCCCCCCCCCCCCCCCCCCCCCCCCCCCCCCCCCCCCCCCCCCCCCCCCCCCCCCCCCCCCCCCCCCCCCCCCCCCCCCCCCCCCCCCCCCCCCCCCCCCCCCCCCCCCCCCCCCCCCCCCCCCCCCCCCCCCCCCCCCCCCCCCCCCCCCCCCCCCCCCCCCCCCCCCCCCCCCCCCCCCCCCCCCCCCCCCCCCCCCCCCCCCCCCCCCCCCCCCCCCCCCCCCCCCCCCCCCCCCCCCCCCCCCCCCCCCCCCCCCCCCCCCCCCCCCCCCCCCCCCCCCCCCCCCCCCCCCCCCCCCCCCCCCCCCCCCCCCCCCCCCCCCCCCCCCCCCCCCCCCCCCCCCCCCCCCCCCCCCCCCCCCCCCCCCCCCCCCCCCCCCCCCCCCCCCCCCCCCCCCCCCCCCCCCCCCCCCCCCCCCCCCCCCCCACCCCCCCCCCCCCCCCCCCCCCCCCCCCCCCCCCCCCCCCCCCCCCCCCCCCCCCCCCCCCCCCCCCCCCCCCCCCCCCCCCCCCCCCCCCCCCCCCCCCCCCCCCCCCCCCCCCCCCCCCCCCCCCCCCCCCCCCCCCCCCCCCCCCCCCCCCCCCCCCCCCCCCCCCCCCCCCCCCCCCCCCCCCCCCCCCCCCCCCCCCCCCCCCCCCCCCCCCCCCCCCCCCCCCCCCCCCCCCCCCCCCCCCCCCCCCCCCCCCCCCCCCCCCCCCCCCCCCCCCCCCCCCCCCCCCCCCCCCCCCCCCCCCCCCCCCCCCCCCCCCCCCCCCCCCCCCCCCCCCCCCCCCCCCCCCCCCCCCCCCCCCCCCCCCCCCCCCCCCCCCCCCCCCCCCCCCCCCCCCCCCCCCCCCCCCCCCCCCCCCCCCCCCCCCCCCCCCCCCCCCCCCCCCCCCCCCCCCCCCCCCCCCCCCCCCCCCCCCCCCCCCCCCCCCCCCCCCCCCCCCCCCCCCCCCCCCCCCCCCCCCCCCCCCCCCCCCCCCCCCCCCCCCCCCCCCCCCCCCCCCCCCCCCCCCCCCCCCCCCCCCCCCCCCCCCCCCCCCCCCCCCCCCCCCCCCCCCCCCCCCCCCCCCCCCCCCCCCCCCCCCCCCCCCCCCCCCCCCCCCCCCCCCCCCCCCCCCCCCCCCCCCCCCCCCCCCCCCCCCCCCCCCCCCCCCCCCCCCCCCCCCCCCCCCCCCCCCCCCCCCCCCCCCCCCCCCCCCCCCCCCCCCCCCCCCCCCCCCCCCCCCCCCCCCCCCCCCCCCCCCCCCCCCCCCCCCCCCCCCCCCCCCCCCCCCCCCCCCACCCCCCCCCCCCCCCCCCCCCCCCCCCCCCCCCCCCCCCCCCCCCCCCCCCCCCCCCCCCCCCCCCCCCCCCCCCCCCCCCCCCCCCCCCCCCCCCCCCCCCCCCCCCCCCCCCCCCCCCCCCCCCCCCCCCCCCCCCCCCCCCCCCCCCCCCCCCCCCCCCCCCCCCCCCCCCCCCCCCCCCCCCACCCCCCCCCCCCCCCCCCCCCCCCCCCCCCCCCCCCCCCCCCCCCCCCCCCCCCCCCCCCCCCCCCCCCCCCCCCCCCCCCCCCCCCCCCCCCCCCCCCCCCCCCCCCCCCCCCCCCCCCCCCCCCCCCCCCCCCCCCCCCCCCCCCCCCCCCCCCCCCCCCCCCCCCCCCCCCCCCCCCCCCCCCCCCCCCCCCCCCCCCCCCCCCCCCCCCCCCCCCCCCCCCCCCCCCCCCCCCCCCCCCCCCCCCCCCCCCCCCCCCCCCCCCCCCCCCCCCCCCCCCCCCCCCCCCCCCCCCCCCCCCCCCCCCCCCCCCCCCCCCCCCCCCCCCCCCCCCCCCCCCCCCCCCCCCCCCCCCCCCCCCCCCCCCCCCCCCCCCCCCCCCCCCCCCCCCCCCCCCCCCCCCCCCCCCCCCCCCCCCCCCCCCCCCCCCCCCCCCCCCCCCCCCCCCCCCCCCCCCCCCCCCCCCCCCCCCCCCCCCCCCCCCCCCCCCCCCCCCCCCCCCCCCCCCCCCCCCCCCCCCCCCCCCCCCCCCCCCCCCCCCCCCCCCCCCCCCCCCCCCCCCCCCCCCCCCCCCCCCCCCCCCCCCCCCCCCCCCCCCCCCCCCCCCCCCCCCCCCCCCCCCCCCCCCCCCCCCCCCCCCCCCCCCCCCCCCCCCCCCCCCCCCCCCCCCCCCCCCCCCCCCCCCCCCCCCCCCCCCCCCCCCCCCCCCCCCCCCCCCCCCCCCCCCCCCCCCCCCCCCCCCCCCCCCCCCCCCCCCCCCCCCCCCCCCCCCCCCCCCCCCCCCCCCCCCCCCCCCCCCCCCCCCCCCCCCCCCCCCCCCCCCCCCCCCCCCCCCCCCCCCCCCCCCCCCCCCCCCCCCCCCCCCCCCCCCCCCCCCCCCCCCCCCCCCCCCCCCCCCCCCCCCCCCCCCCCCCCCCCCCCCCCCCCCCCCCCACCCCCCCCCCCCCCCCCCCCCCCCCCCCCCCCCCCCCCCCCCCCCCCCCCCCCCCCCCCCCCCCCCCCCCCCCCCCCCCCCCCCCCCCCCCCCCCCCCCCCCCCCCCCCCCCCCCCCCCCCCCCCCCCCCCCCCCCCCCCCCCCCCCCCCCCCCCCCCCCCCCCCCCCCCCCCCCCCCCCCCCCCCCCCCCCCCCCCCCCCCCCCCCCCCCCCC
>NW_026561495.1:0-42311 GCF_028858705.1 Grus americana
GGAGTCAAGAGGAAGCAAGATGTAGTAACAAGAGGCAAGAGGAGGAAAGAGGAAGAGGGGAAGGAGGAGGAGGACACAAGAAGGGTCAAGAGCAGGCAGCCAAAAGAGGAGGAGGAGGAGGAGGAGAAAGAAGGCAGACAAGCTAGCTGGAGGATGAGCAAGTGGAGGAGAGAGGGGGCGGCAGAAGGCAAGACTGTAGGAGAGGAGGCCTACAAGGTGGAGCAAAAGACAGGGGGGAGAGGAGGGCAGAGGCGGCAAGAGAAGGAGGAGGAGGAAGAGGGAGCATGAGGGCAGAGTAGGCAAGAGTCGGGCGAGTAGGCTAGAGGAAGTGGATGAGGCAAGAGGAGGCGAGAAGAGGAGGCAAGAGGAGGAGGCAGCGATGGGAGGCAGAAGGAGGAGGAGGAGACAAATGGAGATAAGCGCAACAGGCCTAGGAGGAGGCCAAAGGAGTCCCCAGGAGGCAGAGGAGGAGGAGGAGGCGGAGGAGGAGGAGGCGGCAGCAAAAGGAGGCAAGAAATTGAGAAAAAGGTGGAGAGAGACCAAGCAGCAGGAGGCAACTGGAGGCAAGAGAAAGCAAAAGAGGAGGAGGCAAGAGGATGCTGGAGGAGGCCACAAGAGGCAAGAGGAAGAGCACAAGTAGGCCACAGGAGCAGGCAGAAGGGAAGAGGAGGCTAGAGGAGGCTGCGGAGGAAGAGAAGGGAAAGGGCAGATGCGGCAACGGGAGGAGGAGGCAAGAGAGTGAAGCAAGAGGCCAGAAGAAGTGTCCAAGCAGAAGCAGGAGAAGGAGGTAAGAAGAGGCAAGAGGCAGAAGAAAAAGAGGAGGCCAGAGGAGGCCACAGCAGGTCACCCAAAGTCAAGCAGCAGGAGGCAAAAGGAGGCATCAGGAAAAGAAGGAGGAGGAGGCAAGATTAGGCCCGAGGAGGCCAGAGGAGGCAATCATCTGAAGAAAAAGAGGAGGCCCCGGGAGGACACAGCAGGCTAGTGGAGGAAGCAGAGGAGGAGGAGGCAAATGGAGGCAAGAAGAAGAAAAAGAATAAGAGGACACAGGATGCCCTAAGACGCACCAGGACGAAAGAGGATCTAACTCCAAAAGCGGTAGGAAGAGGAGGAGCAGGAGGAGGAGGTGCAGTCAAGGGCTGAAAGAGCAAACAGCCTGATGAGGGAGGAGGAGACTGGAGGCAACAGCAGGCAACAAGTGGCAAAAGGCAAAAGCATCTTCCTCCCTCTCGGGCCTCCTCTGACCTTTGCTGGCCGCCTCCTCCTCCTCCTCCACTTGCTCCACTCTTCTGCTCTTGCCTCCTGCTGCCTCCTCTTCCTCTGCTTCCTCTCGTTTACTTGTCACCCCTCTGCCACTTACCTCCTTCTTTCTTCCTCCTTCTCCTCTTCCTCTTCTCACCTCTTGCCGCCTCCTTCTCCTTCGGCCTCTTCCCTTCATCTCCTCCTCCTCCTCTTGCCTCTTGCCTCTTCCTCCTTCTGCCTCCCATCGCTGCCTCCTCCTCTTGCCTCCTCTTCTCTCCTCCTTCGCTTGCCTCCTGCTGCTTCCTCATCCTCTTTCCTCTGCCTCCTCTTGCCTTCTCTTCCATCCTCTTCCCTTCATCTCCTCCTCCTCTTCCTCTTGCCTAGTCATGGCCATTCTGGCCTCCTGCTCCTCTGCCTCCTTTGGCCTCTTCTTGCCTCCTCCTCCTGCTCCTCCTCTGCAACTATGTCTTCCTCTTGCCTCCTCTCTCTTCTTCTTCACTCCCGTACACGCCTCCTCCACCTCCTGCTCAAGCTCCTCTGCTCTTCCCGTCCCTTCCCCAACTAATCCTTCTGTTACCTCCTCATCTTCCTGCTCCTCATCTTGCCTCTTCTTGCCTCCAATGGCGCCAGACGCCGCCTCCTCCTCCGCCTCCTCATCCTCATCATCATACTCTCCTCCTCCTCCTCCTCCTCCTCCTCCTCCTCCTGCCTTCTGTTGCATTTCAATGCCTGCTGTTGCCTCCTAGTCCTCTTGCCTCTGTTGTCTCCAGGAGGACAAGGGAATACAAGGAGGAGGAGGAGTCAAGAGGAAGAAAGATGTAGTAACAAGAGGCAAGAGGAGGAAAGAGGAAGAGGGGAAGGAGGAGGAGGACACAAGAAGGGTCAAGAGCAGGCAGCCGAAAGAGGAGGAGGAGGAGGAGGAGGAGAAAGAAGGCAGACAAGCTAGCTGGAGGATGAGCAAGTGGAGGAGAGAGGGGGCGGCAGAAGGCAAGACTGTAGGAGAGGAGGCCTACAAGGTGGAGCAAAAGACAGGGGGGAGAGGAGGGCAGAGGCGGCAAGAGAAGGAGGAGGAGGAAGAGGGAGCATGAGGGCAGAGTAGGCAAGAGTCGGGCGAGTAGGCTAGAGGAAGTGGATGAGGCAAGAGGAGGCCAGAGAGAGGGGGAGATGTGAAGGCAAGAGAAGGCCAGAGCAGGACACAGGAGGCAAAGGAGGAGGAGGAGACAAATGGAGATAAGCGCAACAGGCCTAGGAGGAGGCCAAAGGAGTCCCCAGGAGGCAGAGGAGGAGGAGGAGGCGGAGGAGGAGGCGGCAGCAAGAGGAGGCAAGAAATTGAGAAAAAGGTGGAGAGAGACCAAGCAGCAGGAGGCAACTGGAGGCAAGAGAAAGCAAAAGAGGAGGAGGCAAGAGGATGCTGGAGGAGGCCACAAGAGGCAAGAGGAAGAGCACAAGTAGGCCACAGGAGCAGGCAGAAGGGAAGAGGAGGCTAGAGGAGGCTGCGGAGGAAGAGAAGGGAAAGGGCAGATGCGGCAACGGGAGGAGGAGGCAAGAGAGTGAAGCAAGAGGCCAGAAGAAGTGTCCAAGCAGAAGCAGGAGAAGGAGGTAAGAAGAGGCAAGAGGCAGAAGAAAAAGAGGAGGCCAGAGGAGGCCACAGCAGGTCACCCAAAGTCAAGCAGCAGGAGGCAAAAGGAGGCATCAGGAAAAGAAGGAGGAGGAGGCAAGATTAGGCCCGAGGAGGCCAGAGGAGGCAATCATCTGAAGAAAAAGAGGAGGCCCCGGGAGGACACAGCAGGCTAGTGGAGGAAGCAGAGGAGGAGGAGGCAATGGAGGCAAGAAGAAGAAAAAGAGGAAGAGAACACAGGATGCCCTAAGACGCACCAGGACGAAAGAGGATCTAACTCCAAAAGCGGTAGGAAGAGGAGGAGCAGGAGGAGGAGGTGCAGTCAAGGGCTGAAAGAGCAAACAGCCTGATGAGGGAGGAGGAGCCTGGAGGCAACAGCAGGCAACAAGTGGCAAAAGGCAAAAGCATCTTCCTCCCTCTCGGGCCTCCTCTGACCTTTGCTGGCCGCCTCCTCCTCCACTTGCTCCACTCTTCTGCTCTTGCCTCCTGCTGCCTCCTCTTCCTCTGCTTCCTCTCGTTTACTTGTCACCCCTCTGCCACTTACCTCCTTCTTTCTTCCTCCTTCTCCTCTTCCTCTTCTCACCTCTTGCCGCCTCCTTCTCCTTCGGCCTCTTCCTCCTCCTGCTCCTCCTCCTCCTCTTGCCTCTTGCCTCTTCCTCCTTCTGCCTCCCATCGCTGCCTCCTCCTCTTGCCTCCTCTTCTCTCCTCCTTCGCTTGCCTCCTGCTGCTTCCTCATCCTCTTTCCTCTGCCTCCTCTTGCCTTCTCTTCCATCCTCTTCCCTTCATCTCCTCCTCCTCTTCCTCTGCCTAGTCATGGCCATTCTGGCCTCCTGCTCCTCTGCCTCCTTTGGCCTCTTCTTGCCTCCTCCTCCTGCTCCTCCTCTGCAACTATGTCTTCCTCTTGCCTCCTCTCTCTTCTTCTTCACTCCCGTACACGCCTCCTCCACCTCCTGCTCAAGCTCCTCTGCTCTTCCCGTCCCTTCCCCAACTAATCCTTCTGTTACCTCCTCATCTTCCTGCTCCTCATCTTGCCTCTTCTTGCCTCCAATGGCGCCAGACGCCGCCTCCTCCTCCGCCTCCTCCTCCTCATCATCATACTCTCCTCCTCCTCCTCCTCCTCCTCCTGCCTTCTGTTGCATTTCATTGCCTGCTGTTGCCTCCTAGTCCTCTTGCCTCTGTTGTCTCCTGGAGGACAAGGGAATACAAGGAGGAGGAGGAGTCAAGAGGAAGCAAGATGTAGTAACAAGAGGCAAGAGGAGGAAAGAGGAAGAGGGGAAGGAGGAGGAGGTCGACACAAGAAGGGTCAAGAGCAGGCAGCCAAAAGAGGAGGAGGAGGAGGAGGAGGAGAAAGAAGGCAGACAAGCTAGCTGGAGGATGAGCAAGTGGAGGAGAGAGAGGGGGCGGCAGAAGGCAAGACTGTAGGAGAGGAGGCCTACAAGGTGGAGCAAAAAGACAGGGGGGAGAGGAGGGCAGAGGCGGCAATAGAAGGAGGAGGAGGAAGAGGGAGCATGAGGGCAGAGTAGGCAAGAGTCGGGCGAGTAGGCTAGAGGAAGTGGATGAGGCAAGAGGAGGCCAGAGAGAGGGGGAGATGTGAAGGCAAGAGAAGGCCAGAGCAGGACACAGGAGGCAAAGGAGGAGGAGGAGACAAATGGAGATAAGCGCAACAGGCCTAGGAGGAGGCCAAAGGAGTCCCCAGGAGGCAGGAGGAGGAGGAGGCGGCAGCAAAAGGAGGCAAGAAATTGAGAAAAAGGTGGAGAGAGACCAAGCAGCAGGAGGCAACTGGAGGCAAGAGAAAGCAAAAGAGGAGGAGGCAAGAGGATGCTGGAGGAGGCCACAAGAGGCAAGAGGAAGAGCACAAGTAGGCCACAGGAGCAGGCAGAAGGGAAGAGGAGGCTAGAGGAGGCTGCGGAGGAAGAGAAGGGAAAGGGCAGATGCGGCAACGGGAGGAGGAGGCAAGAGAGTGAAGCAAGAGGCCAGAAGAAGTGTCCAAGCAGAAGCAGGAGAAGGAGGTAAGAAGAGGCAAGAGGCAGAAGAAAAAGAGGAGGCCAGAGTAGGCCACAGCAGGTCACCCAAAGTCAAGCAGCAGGAGGCAAAAGGAGGCATCAGGAAAAGAAGGAGGAGGAGGCAAGATTAGGCCCGAGGAGGCCAGAGGAGGCAATCATCTGAAGAAAAAGAGGAGGCCCCGGGAGGACACAGCAGGCTAGTGGAGGAAGCAGAGGAGGAGGAGGCAAATGGAGGCAAGAAGAAGAAAAAGAGGAAGAGACACAGGATGCCCTAAGACGCACCAGGACGAAAGAGGATCTAACTCCAAAAGCGGTAGGAAGAGGAGGAGCAGGAGGAGGAGGTGCAGTCAAGGGCTGAAAGAGCAAACAGCCTGATGAGGGAGGAGGAGACTGGAGGCAACAGCAGGCAACAAGTGGCAAAAGGCAAAAGCATCTTCCTCCCTCTCGGGCCTCCTCTGACCTTTGCTGGCCGCCTCCTCCTCCACCTCCTCCACTTGCTCCACTCTTCTGCTCTTGCCTCCTGCTGCCTCCTCTTCCTCTGCTTCCTCTCGTTTACTTGTCACCCCTCTGCCACTTACCTCCTTCTTTCTTCCTCCTTCTCCTCTTCCTCTTCTCACCTCTTGCCGCCTCCTTCTCCTTCGGCCTCTTCCTCCTCCTCCTCCTCCTCCTCCTCTTGCCTCTTGCCTCTTCCTCCTTCTGCCTCCCATCGCTGCCTCCTCCTCTTGCCTCCTCTTCTCTCCTCCTTCGCTTGCCTCCTGCTGCTTCCTCATCCTCTTTCCTCTTCCTCCTCTTGCCTTCTCTTCCATCCTCTTCCCTTCATCTCCTCCTCCTCTTCCTCTTGCCTAGTCATGGCCATTCTGGCCTCCTGCTCCTCTGCCTCCTTTGGCCTCTTCTTGCCTCCTCCTCCTGCTCCTCCTCTGCAACTATGTCTTCCTCTTGCCTCCTCTCTCTTCTTCTTCACTCCCGTACACGCCTCCTCCACCTCCTGCTCAAGCTCCTCTGCTCTTCCCGTCCCTTCCCCAACTAATCCTTCTGTTACCTCCTCATCTTCCTGCTCCTCATCTTGCCTCTTCTTGCCTCCAATGGCGCCAGACGCCGCCTCCTCCTCCGCCTCCTCATCCTCATCATCATACTCTCCTCCTCCTCCTCCTCCTCCTGCCTTCTGTTGCATTTCATTGCCTGCTGTTGCCTCCTAGTCCTCTTGCCTCTGTTGTCTCCTGGAGGACAAGGGAATACAAGGAGGAGGAGGAGTCAAGAGGAAGAAAGATGTAGTAACAAGAGGCAAGAGGAGGAAAGAGGAAGAGGGGAAGGAGGAGGAGGACACAAGAAGGGTCAAGAGCAGGCAGCCAAAAGAGGAGGAGGAGGAGGAGAAAGAAGGCAGACAAGCTAGCTGGAGGATGAGCAAGTGGAGGAGAGAGGGGGCGGCAGAAGGCAAGACTGTAGGAGAGGAGGCCTACAAGGTGGAGCAAAAGACAGGGGGGAGAGGAGGGCAGAGGCGGCAAGAGAAGGAGGAGGAGGAAGAGGGAGCATGAGGGCAGAGTAGGCAAGAGTCGGGCGAGTAGGCTAGAGGAAGTGGATGAGGCAAGAGGAGGCCAGAGAGAGGGGGAGATGTGAAGGCAAGAGAAGGCCAGAGCAGGACACAGGAGGCAAAGGAGGAGGAGGAGACAAATGGAGATAAGCGCAACAGGCCTAGGAGGAGGCCAAAGGAGTCCCCAGGAGGCAGAGGAGGAGGAGGAGGCGGAGGAGGAGGCGGCAGCAAAAGGAGGCAAGAAATTGAGAAAAAGGTGGAGAGAGACCAAGCAGCAGGAGGCAACTGGAGGCAAGAGAAAGCAAAAGAGGAGGAGGCAAGAGGATGCTGGAGGAGGCCACAAGAGGCAAGAGGAAGAGCACAAGTAGGCCAGAGGAGCAGGCAGAAGGGAAGAGGAGGCTAGAGGAGGCTGCGGAGGAAGAGAAGGGAAAGGGCAGATGAGGCAACGGGAGGAGGAGGCAAGAGAGTGAAGCAAGAGGCCAGAAGAAGTGTCCAAGCAGAAGCAGGAGAAGGAGGTAAGAAGAGGCAAGAGGCAGAAGAAAAAGAGGAGGCCAGAGGAGGCCACAGCAGGTCACCCAAAGTCAAGCAGCAGGAGGCAAAAGGAGGCATCAGGAAAAGAAGGAGGAGGAGGCAAGATTAGGCCCGAGGAGGCCAGAGGAGGCAATCATCTGAAGAAAAAGAGGAGGCCCCGGGAGGACACAGCAGGCTAGTGGAGGAAGCAGAGGAGGAGGAGGCAAATGGAGGCAAGAAGAAGAAAAAGAATAAGAGACACAGGATGCCCTAAGACGCACCAGGACGAAAGAGGATCTAACTCCAAAAGCGGTAGGAAGAGGAGGAGCAGGAGGAGGAGGTGCAGTCAAGGGCTGAAAGAGCAAACAGCCTGATGAGGGAGGAGGAGACTGGAGGCAACAGCAGGCAACAAGTGGCAAAAGGCAAAAGCATCTTCCTCCCTCTCGGGCCTCCTCTGACCTTTGCTGGCCGCCTCCTCCTCCACTTGCTCCACTCTTCTGCTCTTGCCTCCTGCTGCCTCCTCTTCCTCTGCTTCCTCTCGTTTACTTGTCACCCCTCTGCCACTTACCTCCTTCTTTCTTCCTCCTTCTCCTCTTCCTCTTCTCACCTCTTGCCGCCTCCTTCTCCTTCGGCCTCTTCCTCCTCCTCCTCCTCCTCCTCCTCTTGCCTCTTGCCTCTTCCTCCTTCTGCCTCCCATCGCTGCCTCCTCCTCTTGCCTCCTCTTCTCTCCTCCTTCGCTTGCCTCCTGCTGCTTCCTCATCCTCTTTCCTCTGCCTCCTCTTGCCTTCTCTTCCATCCTCTTCCCTTCATCTCCTCCTCCTCTTCCTCTTGCCTAGTCATGGCCATTCTGGCCTCCTGCTCCTCTGCCTCCTTTGGCCTCTTCTTGCCTCCTCCTCCTGCTCCTCCTCTGCAACTATGTCTTCCTCTTGCCTCCTCTCTCTCCTTCTTCACTCCCGTACACGCCTCCTCCACCGCCTGCTCAAGCTCCTCTGCTCTTCCCGTCCCTTCCCCAACTAATCCTTCTGTTACCTCCTCATCTTCCTGCTCCTCATCTTGCCTCTTCTTGCCTCCAATGGCGCCAGACGCCGCCTCCTCCTCCGCCTCCTCATCCTCATCATCATACTCTCCTCCTCCTCCTCCTCCTCCTGCCTTCTGTTGCATTTCATTGCCTGCTGTTGCCTCCTAGTCCTCTTGCCTCTGTTGTCTCCTGGAGGACAAGGGAATACAAGGAGGAGGAGGAGTCAAGAGGAAGAAAGATGTAGTAACAAGAGGCAAGAGGAGGAAAGAGGAAGAGGGGAAGGAGGAGGAGGACACACAAGAAGGGTCAAGAGCAGGCAGCCAAAAGAGGAGGAGGAGGAGGAGGAGGAGAAAGAAGGCAGACAAGCTAGCTGGAGGATGAGCAAGTGGAGGAGAGAGGGGGCGGCAGAAGGCAAGACTGTAGGAGAGGAGGCCTACAAGGTGGAGCAAAAAGACAGGGGGGAGAGGAGGGCAGAGGCGGCAAGAGAAGGAGGAGGAGGAAGAGGGAGCATGAGGGCAGAGTAGGCAAGAGTCGGGCGAGTAGGCTAGAGGAAGTGGATGAGGCAAGAGGAGGCCAGAGAGAGGGGGAGATGTGAAGGCAAGAGAAGGCCAGAGCAGGACACAGGAGGCAAAGGAGGAGGAGGAGACAAATGGAGATAAGCGCAACAGGCCTAGGAGGAGGCCAAAGGAGTCCCCAGGAGGAGGAGGAGGAGGAGGAGGAGGAGGCGGCAGCAAAAGGAGGCAAGAAATTGAGAAAAAGGTGGAGAGAGACCAAGCAGCAGGAGGCAACTGGAGGCAAGAGAAAGCAAAAGAGGAGGAGGCAAGAGGATGCTGGAGGAGGCCACAAGAGGCAAGAGGAAGAGCACAAGTAGGCCACAGGAGCAGGCAGAAGGGAAGAGGAGGCTAGAGGAGGCTGCGGAGGAAGAGAAGGGAAAGGGCAGATGCGGCAACGGGAGGAGGAGGCAAGAGAGTGAAGCAAGAGGCCAGAAGAAGTGTCCAAGCAGAAGCAGGAGAAGGAGGTAAGAAGAGGCAAGAGGCAGAAGAAAAAGAGGAGGCCAGAGGAGGCCACAGCAGGTCACCCAAAGTCAAGCAGCAGGAGGCAAAAGGAGGCATCAGGAAAAGAAGGAGGAGGAGGCAAGATTAGGCCCGAGGAGGCCAGAGGAGGCAATCATCTGAAGAAAAAGAGGAGGCCCCGGGAGGACACAGCAGGCTAGTGGAGGAAGCAGAGGAGGAGGAGGCAAATGGAGGCAAGAAGAAGAAAAAGAATAAGAGAACACAGGATGCCCTAAGACGCACCAGGACGAAAGAGGATCTAACTCCAAAAGCGGTAGGAAGAGGAGGAGCAGGAGGAGGAGGTGCAGTCAAGGGCTGAAAGAGCAAACAGCCTGATGAGGGAGGAGGAGACTGGAGGCAACAGCAGGCAACAAGTGGCAAAAGGCAAAAGCATCTTCCTCCCTCTCGGGCCTCCTCTGACTTTTGCTGGCCGCCTCCTCCTCCTCCTCCTCCACTTGCTCCACTCTTCTGCTCTTGCCTCCTGCTGCCTCCTCTTCCTCTGCCTCCTCTTGTTTACTTGTCACCCCTCTGCCACTTACCTCCTTTTTTCTTCCTCCTTCTCCTCTTCCTCTTCTCACCTCTTGCCGCCTCCTTCTCCTTCGGCCTCTTCCTCCTCCTGCTCCTCCTCCTCCTCTTGCCTCTTGCCTCTTCCTCCTTCTGCCTCCCATCGCTGCCTCCTCCTCTTGCCTCCTCTTCTCTCCTCCTTCGCTTGCCTCCTGCTGCTTCCTCATCCTCTTTCCTCTTCCTCCTCTTGCCTTCTCTTCCATCCTCTTCCCTTCATCTCCTCCTCCTCTTCCTCTTGCCTAGTCATGGCCATTCTGGCCTCCTGCTCCTCTGCCTCCTTTGGCCTCTTCTTGCCTCCTCCTCCTGCTCCTCCTCTGCAACTATGTCTTCCTCTTGCCTCCTCTCTCTTCTTCTTCACTCCCGTACACGCCTCCTCCACCTCCTGCTCAAGCTCCTCTGCTCTTCCCGTCCCTTCCCCAACTAATCCTTCTGTTACCTCCTCATCTTCCTGCTCCTCATCTTGCCTCTTCTTGCCTCCAATGGCGCCAGACGCCGCCTCCTCCTCCGCCTCCTCATCCTCATCATCATACTCTCCCTCCTCCTCCTCCTCCTCCTCCTGCCTTCTGTTGCATTTCATTGCCTGCTGTTGCCTCCTAGTCCTCTTGCCTCTGTTGTCTCCTGGAGGACAAGGGAATACAAGGAGGAGGAGGAGTCAAGAGGAAGCAAGATGTAGTAACAAGAGGCAAGAGGAGGAAAGAGGAAGAGGGGAAGGAGGAGGAGGACGACACAAGAAGGGTCAAGAGCAGGCAGCCAAAAGAGGAGGAGGAGGAGGAGGAGGAGGAAGAGAAGGCAGACAAGCTAGCTGGAGGATGAGCAAGTGGAGGAGAGAGGGGGCGGCAGAAGGCAAGACTGTAGGAGAGGAGGCCTACAAGGTGGAGCAAAAAGACAGGGGGGAGAGGAGGGCAGAGGCGGCAAGAGAAGGAGGAGGAGGAAGAGGGAGCATGAGGGCAGAGTAGGCAAGAGTCGGGCGAGTAGGCTAGAGGAAGTGGATGAGGCAAGAGGAGGCCAGAGAGAGGGGGAGAAGTGAAGGCAAGAGAAGGCCAGAGCAGGACACAGGAGGCAAAGGAGGAGGAGGAGACAAATGGAGATAAGCGCAACAGGCCTAGGAGGAGGCCAAAGGAGTCCCCAGGAGGCAGAGGAGGAGGCGGAGGAGGAGGAGGAGGCGGCAGCAAAAGGAGGCAAGAAATTGAGAAAAAGGTGGAGAGAGACCAAGCAGCAGGAGGCAACTGGAGGCAAGAGAAAGCAAAAGAGGAGGAGGCAAGAGGATGCTGGAGGAGGCCACAAGAGGCAAGAGGAAGAGCACAAGTAGGCCACAGGAGCAGGCAGAAGGGAAGAGGAGGCTAGAGGAGGCTGCGGAGGAAGAGAAGGGAAAGGGCAGATGCGGCAACGGGAGGAGGAGGCAAGAGAGTGAAGCAAGAGGCCAGAAGAAGTGTCCAAGCAGAAGCAGGAGAAGGAGGTAAGAAGAGGCAAGAGGCAGAAGAAAAAGAGGAGGCCAGAGGAGGCCACAGCAGGTCACCCAAAGTCAAGCAGCAGGAGGCAAAAGGAGGCATCAGGAAAAGAAGGAGGAGGCGGCAAGATTAGGCCCGAGGAGGCCAGAGGAGGCAATCATCTGAAGAAAAAGAGGAGGCCCCGGGAGGACACAGCAGGCTAGTGGAGGAAGCAGAGGAGGAGGAGGCAAATGGAGGCAAGAAGAAGAAAAAGAATAAGAGGACACAGGATGCCCTAAGACGCACCAGGACGAAAGAGGATCTAACTCCAAAAGCGGTAGGAAGAGGAGGAGCAGGAGGAGGAGATGCAGTCAAGGGCTGAAAGAGCAAACAACCTGATGAGGGAGGAGGAGACTGGAGGCAACAGCAGGCAACAAGTGGCAAAAGGCAAAAGCATCTTCCTCCCTCTCGGGCCTCCTCTGACTTTTGCTGGCCGCCTCCTCCTCCTCCTCCTCCACTTGCTCCACTCTTCTGCTCTTGCCTCCTGCTGCCTCCTCTTCCTCTGCCTCCTCTTGTTTACTTGTCACCCCTCTGCCACTTACCTCCTTTTTTCTTCCTCCTTCTCCTCTTCCTCTTCTCACCTCTTGCCGCCTCCTTCTCCTTCGGCCTCTTCCTCCTCCTGCTCCTCCTCCTCTCTTGCCTCTTCCTCCTTCTGCCTCCCATCGCTGCCTCCTCCTCTTGCCTCCTCTTCTCTCCTCCTTCGCTTGCCTCCTGCTGCTTCCTCATCCTCTTTCCTCTGCCTCCTCTTGCCTTCTCTTCCATCCTCTTCCCTTCATCTCCTCCTCCTCTTCCTCTTGCCTAGTCATGGCCATTCTGGCCTCCTGCTCCTCTGCCTCCTTTGGCCTCTTCTTGCCTCCTCCTCCTGCTCCTCCTCTGCAACTATGTCTTCCTCTTGCCTCCTCTCTCTTCTTCTTCACTCCCGTACACGCCTCCTCCACCGCCTGCTCAAGCTCCTCTGCTCTTCCCGTCCCTTCCCCAACTAATCCTTCTGTTACCTCCTCATCTTCCTGCTCCTCATCTTGCCTCTTCTTGCCTCCAATGGCGCCAGACGCCGCCTCCTCCTCCGCCTCCTCATCCTCATCATCATACTCTCCTCCTCCTCCTCCTCCTCCTCCTGCCTTCTGTTGCATTTCATTGCCTGCTGTTGCCTCCTAGTCCTCTGGCCTCTGTTGTCTCCTGGAGGACAAGGGAATACAAGGAGGAGGAGGAGTCAAGAGGAAGCAAGATGTAGTAACAAGAGGCAAGAGGAGGAAAGAGGAAGAGGGGAAGGAGGAGGAGGACGACACAAGAAGGGTCAAGAGCAGGCAGCCAAAAGAGGAGGAGGAGGAGGAGGAGGAGAAAGAAGGCAGACAAGCTAGCTGGAGGATGAGCAAGTGGAGGAGAGAGGGGGCGGCAGAAGGCAAGACTGTAGGAGAGGAGGCCTACAAGGTGGAGCAAAAAGACAGGGGGGAGAGGAGGGCAGAGGCGGCAAGAGAAGGAGGAGGAGGAAGAGGGAGCATGAGGGCAGAGTAGGCAAGAGTCGGGCGAGTAGGCTAGAGGAAGTGGATGAGGCAAGAGGAGGCCAGAGAGAGGGGGAGATGTGAAGGCAAGAGAAGGCCAGAGCAGGACACAGGAGGCAAAGGAGGAGGAGGAGACAAATGGAGATAAGCGCAACAGGCCTAGGAGGAGGCCAAAGGAGTCCCCAGGAGGCAGAGGAGGAGGAGGAGGAGGAGGCGGCAGCAAAAGGAGGCAAGAAATTGAGAAAAAGGTGGAGAGAGACCAAGCAGCAGGAGGCAACTGGAGGCAAGAGAAAGCAAAAGAGGAGGAGGCAAGAGGATGCTGGAGGAGGCCACAAGAGGCAAGAGGAAGAGCACAAGTAGGCCACAGGAGCAGGCAGAAGGGAAGAGGAGGCTAGAGGAGGCTGCGGAGGAAGAGAAGGGAAAGGGCAGATGCGGCAACGGGAGGAGGAGGCAAGAGAGTGAAGCAAGAGGCCAGAAGAAGTGTCCAAGCAGAAGCAGGAGAAGGAGGTAAGAAGAGGCAAGAGGCAGAAGAAAAAGAGGAGGCCAGAGGAGGCCACAGCAGGTCACCCAAAGTCAAGCAGCAGGAGGCAAAAGGAGGCATCAGGAAAAGAAGGAGGAGGAGGCAAGATTAGGCCCGAGGAGGCCAGAGGAGGCAATCATCTGAAGAAAAAGAGGAGGCCCCGGGAGGACACAGCAGGCTAGTGGAGGAAGCAGAGGAGGAGGAGGCAAATGGAGGCAAGAAGAAGAAAAAGAGGAAGAGAACACAGGATGCCCTAAGACGCACCAGGACGAAAGAGGATCTAACTCCAAAAGCGGTAGGAAGAGGAGGAGCAGGAGGAGGAGGTGCAGTCAAGGGCTGAAAGAGCAAACAGCCTGATGAGGGAGGAGGAGACTGGAGGCAACAGCAGGCAACAAGTGGCAAAAGGCAAAAGCATCTTCCTCCCTCTCGGGCCTCCTCTGACCTTTGCTGGCCGCCTCCTCCTCCTCCTCCACTTGCTCCACTCTTCTGCTCTTGCCTCCTGCTGCCTCCTCTTCCTCTGCCTCCTCTTGTTTACTTGTCACCCCTCTGCCACTTACCTCCTTTTTTCTTCCTCCTTCTCCTCTTCCTCTTCTCACCTCTTGCCGCCTCCTTCTCCTTCGGCCTCTTCCTCCTCCTGCTCCTCCTCCTCCTCTTGCCTCTTGCCTCTTCCTCCTTCTGCCTCCCATCGCTGCCTCCTCCTCTTGCCTCCTCTTCTCTCCTCCTTCGCTTGCCTCCTGCTGCTTCCTCATCCTCTTTCCTCTGCCTCCTCTTGCCTTCTCTTCCATCCTCTTCCCTTCATCTCCTCCTCCTCTTCCTCTTGCCTAGTCATGGCCATTCTGGCCTCCTGCTCCTCTGCCTCCTTTGGCCTCTTCTTGCCTCCTCCTCCTGCTCCTCCTCTGCAACTATGTCTTCCTCTTGCCTCCTCTCTCTTCTTCTTCACTCCCGTACACGCCTCCTCCACCTCCTGCTCAAGCTCCTCTGCTCTTCCCGTCCCTTCCCCAACTAATCCTTCTGTTACCTCCTCATCTTCCTGCTCCTCATCTTGCCTCTTCTTGCCTCCAATGGCGCCAGACGCCGCCTCCTCCTCCGCCTCCTCATCCTCATCATCATACTCTCCTCCTCCTCCTCCTCCTCCTCCTGCCTTCTGTTGCATTTCATTGCCTGCTGTTGCCTCCTAGTCCTCTTGCCTCTGTTGTCTCCTGGAGGACAAGGGAATACAAGGAGGAGGAGGAGTCAAGAGGAAGCAAGATGTAGTAACAAGAGGCAAGAGGAGGAAAGAGGAAGAGGGGAAGGAGGAGGAGGACGACACAAGAAGGGTCAAGAGCAGGCAGCCAAAAGAGGAGGAGGAGGAGGAGGAGAGAAGAAGAAGGCAGACAAGCTAGCTGGAGGATGAGCAAGTGGAGGAGAGAGGGGGCGGCAGAAGGCAAGACTGTAGGAGAGGAGGCCTACAAGGTGGAGCAAAAAGACAGGGGGGAGAGGAGGGCAGAGGCGGCAAGAGAAGGAGGAGGAGGAAGAGGGAGCATGAGGGCAGAGTAGGCAAGAGTCGGGCGAGTAGGCTAGAGGAAGTGGATGAGGCAAGAGGAGGCCAGAGAGAGGGGGAGATGTGAAGGCAAGAGAAGGCCAGAGCAGGACACAGGAGGCAAAGGAGGAGGAGGAGACAAATGGAGATAAGCGCAACAGGCCTAGGAGGAGGCCAAAGGAGTCCCCAGGAGGCAGAGGAGGAGGAGGAGGAGGAGGAGGCGGCAGCAAAAGGAGGCAAGAAATTGAGAAAAAGGTGGAGAGAGACCAAGCAGCAGGAGGCAACTGGAGGCAAGAGAAAGCAAAAGAGGAGGAGGCAAGAGGATGCTGGAGGAGGCCACAAGAGGCAAGAGGAAGAGCACAAGTAGGCCACAGGAGCAGGCAGAAGGGAAGAGGAGGCTAGAGGAGGCTGCGGAGGAAGAGAAGGGAAAGGGCAGATGCGGCAACGGGAGGAGGAGGCAAGAGAGTGAAGCAAGAGGCCAGAAGAAGTGTCCAAGCAGAAGCAGGAGAAGGAGGTAAGAAGAGGCAAGAGGCAGAAGAAAAAGAGGAGGCCAGAGGAGGCCACAGCAGGTCACCCAAAGTCAAGCAGCAGGAGGCAAAAGGAGGCATCAGGAAAAGAAGGAGGAGGCGGCAAGATTAGGCCCGAGGAGGCCAGAGGAGGCAATCATCTGAAGAAAAAGAGGAGGCCCCGGGAGGACACAGCAGGCTAGTGGAGGAAGCAGAGGAGGAGGAGGCAAATGGAGGCAAGAAGAAGAAAAAGAATAAGAGAACACAGGATGCCCTAAGACGCACCAGGACGAAAGAGGATCTAACTCCAAAAGCGGTAGGAAGAGGAGGAGCAGGAGGAGGAGGTGCAGTCAAGGGCTGAAAGAGCAAACAGCCTGATGAGGGAGGAGGAGACTGGAGGCAACAGCAGGCAACAAGTGGCAAAAGGCAAAAGCATCTTCCTCCCTCTCGGGCCTCCTCTGACCTTTGCTGGCCGCCGCCTCCTCCTCCTCCTCCACTTGCTCCACTCTTCTGCTCTTGCCTCCTGCTGCCTCCTCTTCCTCTGCCTCCTCTTGTTTACTTGTCACCCCTCTGCCACTTACCTCCTTTTTTCTTCCTCCTTCTCCTCTTCCTCTTCTCACCTCTTGCCGCCTCCTTCTCCTTCGGCCTCTTCCTCCTCCTGCTCCTCCTCCTCCTCTTGCCTCTTGCCTCTTCCTCCTTCTGCCTCCCATCGCTGCCTCCTCCTCTTGCCTCCTCTTCTCTCCTCCTTCGCTTGCCTCCTGCTGCTTCCTCATCCTCTTTCCTCTGCCTCCTCTTGCCTTCTCTTCCATCCTCTTCCCTTCATCTCCTCCTCCTCTTCCTCTTGCCTAGTCATGGCCATTCTGGCCTCCTGCTCCTCTGCCTCCTTTGGCCTCTTCTTGCCTCCTCCTCCTGCTCCTCCTCTGCAACTATGTCTTCCTCTTGCCTCCTCTCTCTTCTTCTTCACTCCCGTACACGCCTCCTCCACCGCCTGCTCAAGCTCCTCTGCTCTTCCCGTCCCTTCCCCAACTAATCCTTCTGTTACCTCCTCATCTTCCTGCTCCTCATCTTGCCTCTTCTTGCCTCCAATGGCGCCAGACGCCGCCTCCTCCTCCGCCTCCTCATCCTCATCATCATACTCTCCTCCTCCTCCTCCTCCTCCTCCTGACTTCTGTTGCATTTCATTGCCTGCTGTTGCCTCCTAGTCCTCTTGCCTCTGTTGTCTCCTGGAGGACAAGGGAATACAAGGAGGAGGAGGAGTCAAGAGGAAGCAAGATGTAGTAACAAGAGGCAAGAGGAGGAAAGAGGAAGAGGGGAAGGAGGAGGAGGACGACACAAGAAGGGTCAAGAGCAGGCAGCCAAAAGAGGAGGAGGAGGAGGAGGAGAAAGAAGGCAGACAAGCTAGCTGGAGGATGAGCAAGTGGAGGAGAGAGGGGGCGGCAGAAGGCAAGACTGTAGGAGAGGAGGCCTACAAGGTGGAGCAAAAAGACAGGGGGGAGAGGAGGGCAGAGGCGGCAAGAGAAGGAGGAGGAGGAAGAGGGAGCATGAGGGCAGAGTAGGCAAGAGTCGGGCGAGTAGGCTAGAGGAAGTGGATGAGGCAAGAGGAGGCCAGAGAGAGGGGGAGATGTGAAGGCAAGAGAAGGCCAGAGCAGGACACAGGAGGCAAAGGAGGAGGAGGAGACAAATGGAGATAAGCGCAACAGGCCTAGGAGGAGGCCAAAGGAGTCCCCAGGAGGCAGAGGAGGAGGAGGAGGAGGAGGCGGCAGCAAAAGGAGGCAAGAAATTGAGAAAAAGGTGGAGAGAGACCAAGCAGCAGGAGGCAACTGGAGGCAAGAGAAAGCAAAAGAGGAGGAGGCAAGAGGATGCTGGAGGAGGCCACAAGAGGCAAGAGGAAGAGCACAAGTAGGCCACAGGAGCAGGCAGAAGGGAAGAGGAGGCTAGAGGAGGCTGCGGAGGAAGAGAAGGGAAAGGGCAGATGCGGCAACGGGAGGAGGAGGCAAGAGAGTGAAGCAAGAGGCCAGAAGAAGTGTCCAAGCAGAAGCAGGAGAAGGAGGTAAGAAGAGGCAAGAGGCAGAAGAAAAAGAGGAGGCCAGAGGAGGCCACAGCAGGTCACCCAAAGTCAAGCAGCAGGAGGCAAAAGGAGGCATCAGGAAAAGAAGGAGGAGGAGGCAAGATTAGGCCCGAGGAGGCCAGAGGAGGCAATCATCTGAAGAAAAAGAGGAGGCCCCGGGAGGACACAGCAGGCTAGTGGAGGAAGCAGAGGAGGAGGAGGCAAATGGAGGCAAGAAGAAGAAAAAGAGGAAGAGAACACAGGATGCCCTAAGACGCACCAGGACGAAAGAGGATCTAACTCCAAAAGCGGTAGGAAGAGGAGGAGCAGGAGGAGGAGATGCAGTCAAGGGCTGAAAGAGCAAACAACCTGATGAGGGAGGAGGAGACTGGAGGCAACAGCAGGCAACAAGTGGCAAAAGGCAAAAGCATCTTCCTCCCTCTCGGGCCTCCTCTGACCTTTGCTGGCCGCCTCCTCCTCCTCCTCCTCCACTTGCTCCACTCTTCTGCTCTTGCCTCCTGCTGCCTCCTCTTCCTCTGCCTCCTCTTGTTTACTTGTCACCCCTCTGCCACTTACCTCCTTTTTTCTTCCTCCTTCTCCTCTTCCTCTTCTCACCTCTTGCCGCCTCCTTCTCCTTCGGCCTCTTCCTCCTCCTGCTCCTCCTCCTCCTCTTGCCTCTTGCCTCTTCCTCCTTCTGCCTCCCATCGCTGCCTCCTCCTCTTGCCTCCTCTTCTCTCCTCCTTCGCTTGCCTCCTGCTGCTTCCTCATCCTCTTTCCTCTGCCTCCTCTTGCCTTCTCTTCCATCCTCTTCCCTTCATCTCCTCCTCCTCTTCCTCTTGCCTAGTCATGGCCATTCTGGCCTCCCGCTCCTCTGCCTCCTTTGGCCTCTTCTTGCCTCCTCCTCCTGCTCCTCCTCTGCAACTATGTCTTCCTCTTGCCTCCTCTCTCTTCTTCTTCACTCCCGTACACGCCTCCTCCACCTCCTGCTCAAGCTCCTCTGCTCTTCCCGTCCCTTCCCCAACTAATCCTTCTGTTACCTCCTCATCTTCCTGCTCCTCATCTTGCCTCTTCTTGCCTCCAATGGCGCCAGACGCCGCCTCCTCCTCCGCCTCCTCATCCTCATCATCATACTCTCCTCCTCCTCCTCCTCCTCCTCCTGCCTTCTGTTGCATTTCATTGCCTGCTGTTGCCTCCTAGTCCTCTTGCCTCTGTTGTCTCCTGGAGGACAAGGGAATACAAGGAGGAGGAGGAGTCAAGAGGAAGCAAGATGTAGTAACAAGAGGCAAGAGGAGGAAAGAGGAAGAGGGGAAGGAGGAGGAGGACGACACAAGAAGGGTCAAGAGCAGGCAGCCAAAAGAGGAGGAGGAGGAGGAGGAGGAGAGAAAGAAGGCAGACAAGCTAGCTGGAGGATGAGCAAGTGGAGGAGAGAGGGGGCGGCAGAAGGCAAGACTGTAGGAGAGGAGGCCTACAAGGTGGAGCAAAAAGACAGGGGGGAGAGGAGGGCAGAGGCGGCAAGAGAAGGAGGAGGAGGAAGAGGGAGCATGAGGGCAGAGTAGGCAAGAGTCGGGTGAGTAGGCTAGAGGAAGTGGATGAGGCAAGAGGAGGCCAGAGAGAGGGGGAGATGTGAAGGCAAGAGAAGGCCAGAGCAGGACACAGGAGGCAAAGGAGGAGGAGGAGACAAATGGAGATAAGCGCAACAGGCCTAGGAGGAGGCCAAAGGAGTCCCCAGGAGGCAGAGGAGGAGGAGGCGGAGGAGGAGGAGGCGGCAGCAAAAGGAGGCAAGAAATTGAGAAAAAGGTGGAGAGAGACCAAGCAGCAGGAGGCAACTGGAGGCAAGAGAAAGCAAAAGAGGAGGAGGCAAGAGGATGCTGGAGGAGGCCACAAGAGGCAAGAGGAAGAGCACAAGTAGGCCACAGGAGCAGGCAGAAGGGAAGAGGAGGCTAGAGGAGGCTGCGGAGGAAGAGAAGGGAAAGGGCAGATGAGGCAACGGGAGGAGGAGGCAAGAGAGTGAAGCAAGAGGCCAGAAGAAGTGTCCAAGCAGAAGCAGGAGAAGGAGGTAAGAAGAGGCAAGAGGCAGAAGAAAAAGAGGAGGCCAGAGGAGGCCACAGCAGGTCACCCAAAGTCAAGCAGCAGGAGGCAAAAGGAGGCATCAGGAAAAGAAGGAGGAGGCGGCAAGATTAGGCCCGAGGAGGCCAGAGGAGGCAATCATCTGAAGAAAAAGAGGAGGCCCCGGGAGGACACAGCAGGCTAGTGGAGGAAGCAGAGGAGGAGGAGGCAAATGGAGGCAAGAAGAAGAAAAAGAATAAGAGGACACAGGATGCCCTAAGACGCACCAGGACGAAAGAGGATCTAACTCCAAAAGCGGTAGGAAGAGGAGGAGCAGGAGGAGGAGGTGCAGTCAAGGGCTGAAAGAGCAAACAACCTGATGAGGGAGGAGGAGACTGGAGGCAACAGCAGGCAACAAGTGGCAAAAGGCAAAAGCATCTTCCTCCCTCTCGGGCCTCCTCTGACCTTTGCTGGCCGCCTCCTCCTCCTCCTCCACTTGCTCCACTCTTCTGCTCTTGCCTCCTGCTGCCTCCTCTTCCTCTGCCTCCTCTTGTTTACTTGTCACCCCTCTGCCACTTACCTCCTTTTTTCTTCCTCCTTCTCCTCTTCCTCTTCTCACCTCTTGCCGCCTCCTTCTCCTTCGGCCTCTTCCTCCTCCTGCTCCTCCTCCTCTTGCCTCTTGCCTCTTCTCCTTCTGCCTCCCATCGCTGCCTCCTCCTCTTGCCTCCTCTTCTCTCCTCCTTCGCTTGCCTCCTGCTGCTTCCTCATCCTCTTTCCTCTGCCTCCTCTTGCCTTCTCTTCCATCCTCTTCCCTTCATCTCTCCTCCTCTTCCTCTTGCCTAGTCATGGCCATTCTGGCCTCCTGCTCCTCTGCCTCCTTTGGCCTCTTCTTGCCTCCTCCTCCTGCTCCTCCTCTGCAACTATGTCTTCCTCTTGCCTCCTCTCTCTTCTTCTTCACTCCCGTACACGCCTCCTCCACCTCCTGCTCAAGCTCCTCTGCTCTTCCCGTCCCTTCCCCAACTAATCCTTCTGTTACCTCCTCATCTTCCTGCTCCTCATCTTGCCTCTTCTTGCCTCCAATGGCGCCAGACGCCGCCTCCTCCTCCTTCCCCTCTTCCTCTCTCCTCCTCCTGCCTTCTGTTGCATTTCATTGCCTGCTGTTGCCTCCTAGTCCTCTTGCCTCTGTTGTCTCCTGGAGGACAAGGGAATACAAGGAGGAGGAGGAGTCAAGAGGAAGCAAGATGTAGTAACAAGAGGCAAGAGGAGGAAAGAGGAAGAGGGGAAGGAGGAGGAGGACGACACAAGAAGGGTCAAGAGCAGGCAGCCAAAAGAGGAGGAGGAGGAGGAGGAGGAGACAAATGGAGATAGGCAGACAAGCTAGCTGGAGGATGAGCAAGTGGAGGAGAGAGGGGGCGGCAGAAGGCAAGACTGTAGGAGAGGAGGCCTACAAGGTGGAGCAAAAAGACAGGGGGGAGAGGAGGGCAGAGGCGGCAAGAGAAGGAGGAGGAGGAAGAGGGAGCATGAGGGCAGAGTAGGCAAGAGTCGGGCGAGTAGGCTAGAGGAAGTGGATGAGGCAAGAGGAGGCCAGAGAGAGGGGGAGATGTGAAGGCAAGAGAAGGCCAGAGCAGGACACAGGAGGCAAAGGAGGAGGAGGAGACAAATGGAGATAAGCGCAACAGGCCTAGGAGGAGGCCAAAGGAGTCCCCAGGAGGGCAGAGGCGGCAAGAGAAGGAGGAGGAGGAGGCAGCAAAAGGAGGCAAGAAATTGAGAAAAAGGTGGAGAGAGACCAAGCAGCAGGAGGCAACTGGAGGCAAGAGAAAGCAAAAGAGGAGGAGGCAAGAGGATGCTGGAGGAGGCCACAAGAGGCAAGAGGAAGAGCACAAGTAGGCCACAGGAGCAGGCAGAAGGGAAGAGGAGGCTAGAGGAGGCTGCGGAGGAAGAGAAGGGAAAGGGCAGATGCGGCAACGGGAGGAGGAGGCAAGAGAGTGAAGCAAGAGGCCAGAAGAAGTGTCCAAGCAGAAGCAGGAGAAGGAGGTAAGAAGAGGCAAGAGGCAGAAGAAAAAGAGGAGGCCAGAGGAGGCCACAGCAGGTCACCCAAAGTCAAGCAGCAGGAGGCAAAAGGAGGCATCAGGAAAAGAAGGAGGAGGCGGCAAGATTAGGCCCGAGGAGGCCAGAGGAGGCAATCATCTGAAGAAAAAGAGGAGGCCCCGGGAGGACACAGCAGGCTAGTGGAGGAAGCAGAGGAGGAGGAGGCAAATGGAGGCAAGAAGAAGAAAAAGAGGAAGAGAACACAGGATGCCCTAAGACGCACCAGGACGAAAGAGGATCTAACTCCAAAAGCGGTAGGAAGAGGAGGAGCAGGAGGAGGAGGTGCAGTCAAGGGCTGAAAGAGCAAACAGCCTGATGAGGGAGGAGGAGACTGGAGGCAACAGCAGGCAACAAGTGGCAAAAGGCAAAAGCATCTTCCTCCCTCTCGGGCCTCCTCTGACCTTTGCTGGCCGCCTCCTCCTCCTCCTCCTCCACTTGCTCCACTCTTCTGCTCTTGCCTCCTGCTGCCTCCTCTTCCTCTGCCTCCTCTTGTTTACTTGTCACCCCTCTGCCACTTACCTCCTTTTTTCTTCCTCCTTCTCCTCTTCCTCTTCTCACCTCTTGCCGCCTCCTTCTCCTTCGGCCTCTTCCTCCTCCTGCTCCTCTTCCTCTTGCCTCTTGCCTCTTCCTCCTTCTGCCTCCCATCGCTGCCTCCTCCTCTTGCCTCCTCTTCTCTCCTCCTTCGCTTGCCTCCTGCTGCTTCCTCATCCTCTTTCCTCTGCCTCCTCTTGCCTTCTCTTCCATCCTCTTCCCTTCATCTCCTCCTCCTCTTCCTCTTGCCTAGTCATGGCCATTCTGGCCTCCTGCTCCTCTGCCTCCTTTGGCCTCTTCTTGCCTCCTCCTCCTGCTCCTCCTCTGCAACTATGTCTTCCTCTTGCCTCCTCTCTCTTCTTCTTCACTCCCGTACACGCCTCCTCCACCTCCTGCTCAAGCTCCTCTGCTCTTCCCGTCCCTTCCCCAACTAATCCTTCTGTTACCTCCTCATCTTCCTGCTCCTCATCTTGCCTCTTCTTGCCTCCAATGGCGCCAGACGCCGCCTCCTCCTCCGCCTCCTCATCCTCATCATCATACTCTCCTCCTCCTCCTCCTCCTCCTCCTGCCTTCTGTTGCATTTCATTGCCTGCTGTTGCCTCCTAGTCCTCTTGCCTCTGTTGTCTCCTGGAGGACAAGGGAATACAAGGAGGAGGAGGAGTCAAGAGGAAGCAAGATGTAGTAACAAGAGGCAAGAGGAGGAAAGAGGAAGAGGGGAAGGAGGAGGAGGACGACACAAGAAGGGTCAAGAGCAGGCAGCCAAAAGAGGAGGAGGAGGAGGAGGAGGAGGAGAAAGAAGGCAGACAAGCTAGCTGGAGGATGAGCAAGTGGAGGAGAGAGGGGGCGGCAGAAGGCAAGACTGTAGGAGAGGAGGCCTACAAGGTGGAGCAAAAAGACCGGGGGGAGAGGAGGGCAGAGGCGGCAAGAGAAGGAGGAGGAGGAAGAGGGAGCATGAGGGCAGAGTAGGCAAGAGTCGGGCGAGTAGGCTAGAGGAAGTGGATGAGGCAAGAGGAGGCCAGAGAGAGGGGGAGATGTGAAGGCAAGAGAAGGCCAGAGCAGGACACAGGAGGCAAAGGAGGAGGAGGAGACAAATGGAGATAAGCGCAACAGGCCTAGGAGGAGGCCAAAGGAGTCCCCAGGAGGCAGAGGAGGAGGAGGAGGAGGAGGCGGCAGCAAAAGGAGGCAAGAAATTGAGAAAAAGGTGGAGAGAGACCAAGCAGCAGGAGGCAACTGGAGGCAAGAGAAAGCAAAAGAGGAGGAGGCAAGAGGATGCTGGAGGAGGCCACAAGAGGCAAGAGGAAGAGCACAAGTAGGCCACAGGAGCAGGCAGAAGGGAAGAGGAGGCTAGAGGAGGCTGCGGAGGAAGAGAAGGGAAAGGGCAGATGAGGCAACGGGAGGAGGAGGCAAGAGAGTGAAGCAAGAGGCCAGAAGAAGTGTCCAAGCAGAAGCAGGAGAAGGAGGTAAGAAGAGGCAAGAGGCAGAAGAAAAAGAGGAGGCCAGAGGAGGCCACAGCAGGTCACCCAAAGTCAAGCAGCAGGAGGCAAAAGGAGGCATCAGGAAAAGAAGGAGGAGGCGGCAAGATTAGGCCCGAGGAGGCCAGAGGAGGCAATCATCTGAAGAAAAAGAGGAGGCCCCGGGAGGACACAGCAGGCTAGTGGAGGAAGCAGAGGAGGAGGAGGCAAATGGAGGCAAGAAGAAGAAAAAGAGGAAGAGAACACAGGATGCCCTAAGACGCACCAGGACGAAAGAGGATCTAACTCCAAAAGCGGTAGGAAGAGGAGGAGCAGGAGGAGGAGATGCAGTCAAGGGCTGAAAGAGCAAACAACCTGATGAGGGAGGAGGAGACTGGAGGCAACAGCAGGCAACAAGTGGCAAAAGGCAAAAGCATCTTCCTCCCTCTCGGGCCTCCTCTGACCTTTGCTGGCCGCCTCCTCCTCCTCCTCCTCCACTTGCTCCACTCTTCTGCTCTTGCCTCCTGCTGCCTCCTCTTCCTCTGCCTCCTCTTGTTTACTTGTCACCCCTCTGCCACTTACCTCCTTTTTTCTTCCTCCTTCTCCTCTTCCTCTTCTCACCTCTTGCCGCCTCCTTCTCCTTCGGCCTCTTCCTCCTGCTCCTCCTCCTCTTGCCTCTTGCCTCTTCCTCCTTCTGCCTCCCATCGCTGCCTCCTCCTCTTGCCTCCTCTTCTCTCCTCCTTCGCTTGCCTCCTGCTGCTTCCTCATCCTCTTTCCTCTGCCTCCTCTTGCCTTCTCTTCCATCCTCTTCCCTTCATCTCCTCCTCCTCTTCCTCTTGCCTAGTCATGGCCATTCTGGCCTCCTGCTCCTCTGCCTCCTTTGGCCTCTTCTTGCC
Source organism: Grus americana (assembly GCF_028858705.1). Classification (NCBI taxonomy): domain Eukaryota; kingdom Metazoa; phylum Chordata; class Aves; order Gruiformes; family Gruidae; genus Grus; species Grus americana. Next base: position 24,123 of record NW_026561495.1, read on the forward strand.
TCCTCCTCCTGCTCCTCCTCTGCAACTATGTCTTCCTCTTGCCTCCTCTCTCTTCTTCTTCACTCCCGTACACGCCTCCTCCACCTCCTGCTCAAGCTCCTCTGCTCTTCCCGTCCCTTCCCCAACTAATCCTTCTGTTACCTCCTCATCTTCCTGCTCCTCATCTTGCCTCTTCTTGCCTCCAATGGCGCCAGACGCCGCCTCCTCCTCCGCCTCCTCATCCTCATCATCATACTCTCCTCCTCCTCCTCCTCCTCCTGCCTTCTGTTGCATTTCATTGCCTGCTGTTGCCTCCTAGTCCTCTTGCCTCTGTTGTCTCCTGGAGGACAAGGGAATACAAGGAGGAGGAGGAGTCAAGAGGAAGCAAGATGTAGTAACAAGAGGCAAGAGGAGGAAAGAGGAAGAGGGGAAGGAGGAGGAGGACGACACAAGAAGGGTCAAGAGCAGGCAGCCAAAAGAGGAGGAGGAGGAGGAGGAGGAGGAGAGAAGAAGGCAGACAAGCTAGCTGGAGGATGAGCAAGTGGAGGAGAGAGGGGGCGGCAGAAGGCAAGACTGTAGGAGAGGAGGCCTACAAGGTGGAGCAAAAAGACAGGGGGGAGAGGAGGGCAGAGGCGGCAAGAGAAGGAGGAGGAGGAAGAGGGAGCATGAGGGCAGAGTAGGCAAGAGTCGGGCGAGTAGGCTAGAGGAAGTGGATGAGGCAAGAGGAGGCCAGAGAGAGGGGGAGATGTGAAGGCAAGAGAAGGCCAGAGCAGGACACAGGAGGCAAAGGAGGAGGAGGAGACAAATGGAGATAAGCGCAACAGGCCTAGGAGGAGGCCAAAGGAGTCCCCAGGAGGCAGAGGAGGAGGAGGAGGAGGAGGCGGCAGCAAAAGGAGGCAAGAAATTGAGAAAAAGGTGGAGAGAGACCAAGCAGCAGGAGGCAACTGGAGGCAAGAGAAAGCAAAAGAGGAGGAGGCAAGAGGATGCTGGAGGAGGCCACAAGAGGCAAGAGGAAGAGCACAAGTAGGCCACAGGAGCAGGCAGAAGGGAAGAGGAGGCTAGAGGAGGCTGCGGAGGAAGAGAAGGGAAAGGGCAGATGCGGCAACGGGAGGAGGAGGCAAGAGAGTGAAGCAAGAGGCCAGAAGAAGTGTCCAAGCAGAAGCAGGAGAAGGAGGTAAGAAGAGGCAAGAGGCAGAAGAAAAAGAGGAGGCCAGAGGAGGCCACAGCAGGTCACCCAAAGTCAAGCAGCAGGAGGCAAAAGGAGGCATCAGGAAAAGAAGGAGGAGGAGGCAAGATTAGGCCCGAGGAGGCCAGAGGAGGCAATCATCTGAAGAAAAAGAGGAGGCCCCGGGAGGACACAGCAGGCTAGTGGAGGAAGCAGAGGAGGAGGAGGCAAATGGAGGCAAGAAGAAGAAAAAGAGGAAGAGCACACAGGATGCCCTAAGACGCACCAGGACGAAAGAGGATCTAACTCCAAAAGCGGTAGGAAGAGGAGGAGCAGGAGGAGGAGGTGCAGTCAAGGGCTGAAAGAGCAAACAGCCTGATGAGGGAGGAGGAGCCTGGAGGCAACAGCAGGCAACAAGTGGCAAAAGGCAAAAGCATCTTCCTCCCTCTCGGGCCTCCTCTGACCTTTGCTGGCCGCCTCCTCCTCCTCCTCCTCCACTTGCTCCACTCTTCTGCTCTTGCCTCCTGCTGCCTCCTCTTCCTCTGCCTCCTCTTGTTTACTTGTCACCCCTCTGCCACTTACCTCCTTTTTTCTTCCTCCTTCTCCTCTTCCTCTTCTCACCTCTTGCCGCCTCCTTCTCCTTCGGCCTCTTCCTCCTCCTGCTCCTCCTCCTCCTCTTGCCTCTTGCCTCTTCCTCCTTCTGCCTCCCATCGCTGCCTCCTCCTCTTGCCTCCTCTTCTCTCCTCCTTCGCTTGCCTCCTGCTGCTTCCTCATCCTCTTTCCTCTGCCTCCTCTTGCCTTCTCTTCCATCCTCTTCCCTTCATCTCCTCCTCCTCTTCCTCTTGCCTAGTCATGGCCATTCTGGCCTCCTGCTCCTCTGCCTCCTTTGGCCTCTTCTTGCCTCCTCCTCCTGCTCCTCCTCTGCAACTATGTCTTCCTCTTGCCTCCTCTCTCTCTTCTTCACTCCCGTACACGCCTCCTCCACCTCCTGCTCAAGCTCCTCTGCTCTTCCCGTCCCTTCCCCAACTAATCCTTCTGTTACCTCCTCATCTTCCTGCTCCTCATCTTGCCTCTTCTTGCCTCCAATGGCGCCAGACGCCGCCTCCTCCTCCGCCTCCTCATCCTCATCATCATACTCTCCTCCTCCTCCTCCTCCTCCTCCTGCCTTCTGTTGCATTTCATTGCCTGCTGTTGCCTCCTAGTCCTCTTGCCTCTGTTGTCTCCTGGAGGACAAGGGAATACAAGGAGGAGGAGGAGTCAAGAGGAAGCAAGATGTAGTAACAAGAGGCAAGAGGAGGAAAGAGGAAGAGGGGAAGGAGGAGGAGGACGACACAAGAAGGGTCAAGAGCAGGCAGCCAAAAGAGGAGGAGGAGGAGGAGGAGGAGGAGAAAGAAGGCAGACAAGCTAGCTGGAGGATGAGCAAGTGGAGGAGAGAGGGGGCGGCAGAAGGCAAGACTGTAGGAGAGGAGGCCTACAAGGTGGAGCAAAAAGACAGGGGGGAGAGGAGGGCAGAGGCGGCAAGAGAAGGAGGAGGAGGAAGAGGGAGCATGAGGGCAGAGTAGGCAAGAGTCGGGCGAGTAGGCTAGAGGAAGTGGATGAGGCAAGAGGAGGCCAGAGAGAGGGGGAGATGTGAAGGCAAGAGAAGGCCAGAGCAGGACACAGGAGGCAAAGGAGGAGGAGGAGACAAATGGAGATAAGCGCAACAGGCCTAGGAGGAGGCCAAAGGAGTCCCCAGGAGGCAGAGGAGGAGGAGGAGGAGGAGGAGGAGTCAAGAGGAGGCAAGAAATTGAGAAAAAGGTGGAGAGAGACCAAGCAGCAGGAGGCAACTGGAGGCAAGAGAAAGCAAAAGAGGAGGAGGCAAGAGGATGCTGGAGGAGGCCACAAGAGGCAAGAGGAAGAGCACAAGTAGGCCACAGGAGCAGGCAGAAGGGAAGAGGAGGCTAGAGGAGGCTGCGGAGGAAGAGAAGGGAAAGGGCAGATGAGGCAACGGGAGGAGGAGGCAAGAGAGTGAAGCAAGAGGCCAGAAGAAGTGTCCAAGCAGAAGCAGGAGAAGGAGGTAAGAAGAGGCAAGAGGCAGAAGAAAAAGAGGAGGCCAGAGGAGGCCACAGCAGGTCACCCAAAGTCAAGCAGCAGGAGGCAAAAGGAGGCATCAGGAAAAGAAGGAGGAGGCGGCAAGATTAGGCCCGAGGAGGCCAGAGGAGGCAATCATCTGAAGAAAAAGAGGAGGCCCCGGGAGGACACAGCAGGCTAGTGGAGGAAGCAGAGGAGGAGGAGGCAAATGGAGGCAAGAAGAAGAAAAAGAATAAGAGAACACAGGATGCCCTAAGACGCACCAGGACGAAAGAGGATCTAACTCCAAAAGCGGTAGGAAGAGGAGGAGCAGGAGGAGGAGGTGCAGTCAAGGGCTGAAAGAGCAAACAGCCTGATGAGGGAGGAGGAGACTGGAGGCAACAGCAGGCAACAAGTGGCAAAAGGCAAAAGCATCTTCCTCCCTCTCGGGCCTCCTCTGACCTTTGCTGGCCGCCTCCTCCTCCTCCTCCTCCACTTGCTCCACTCTTCTGCTCTTGCCTCCTGCTGCCTCCTCTTCCTCTGCCTCCTCTTGTTTACTTGTCACCCCTCTGCCACTTACCTCCTTTTTTCTTCCTCCTTCTCCTCTTCCTCTTCTCACCTCTTGCCGCCTCCTTCTCCTTCGGCCTCTTCCTCCTCCTCCTCCTCCTCCTGCCTCTTGCCTCTTCCTCCTTCTGCCTCCCATCGCTGCCTCCTCCTCTTGCCTCCTCTTCTCTCCTCCTTCGCTTGCCTCCTGCTGCTTCCTCATCCTCTTTCCTCTGCCTCCTCTTGCCTTCTCTTCCATCCTCTTCCCTTCATCTCCTCCTCCTCTTCCTCTTGCCTAGTCATGGCCATTCTGGCCTCCTGCTCCTCTGCCTCCTTTGGCCTCTTCTTGCCTCCTCCTCCTGCTCCTCCTCTGCAACTATGTCTTCCTCTTGCCTCCTCTCTCTTCTTCTTCACTCCCGTACACGCCTCCTCCACCTCCTGCTCAAGCTCCTCTGCTCTTCCCGTCCCTTCCCCAACTAATCCTTCTGTTACCTCCTCATCTTCCTGCTCCTCATCTTGCCTCTTCTTGCCTCCAATGGCGCCAGACGCCGCCTCCTCCTCCGCCTCCTCATCCTCATCATCATACTCTCCTCCTCCTCCTCCTCCTCCTCCTGCCTTCTGTTGCATTTCATTGCCTGCTGTTGCCTCCTAGTCCTCTTGCCTCTGTTGTCTCCTGGAGGACAAGGGAATACAAGGAGGAGGAGGAGTCAAGAGGAAGCAAGATGTAGTAACAAGAGGCAAGAGGAGGAAAGAGGAAGAGGGGAAGGAGGAGGAGGACGACACAAGAAGGGTCAAGAGCAGGCAGCCAAAAGAGGAGGAGGAGGAGGAGGAGGAGGAGAAAGAAGGGAGACAAGCTAGCTGGAGGATGAGCAAGTGGAGGAGAGAGGGGGCGGCAGAAGGCAAGACTGTAGGAGAGGAGGCCTACAAGGTGGAGCAAAAAGACAGGGGGGAGAGGAGGGCAGAGGCGGCAAGAGAAGGAGGAGGAGGAAGAGGGAGCATGAGGGCAGAGTAGGCAAGAGTCGGGCGAGTAGGCTAGAGGAAGTGGATGAGGCAAGAGGAGGCCAGAGAGAGGGGGAGAAGTGAAGGCAAGAGAAGGCCAGAGCAGGACACAGGAGGCAAAGGAGGAGGAGGAGACAAATGGAGATAAGCGCAACAGGCCTAGGAGGAGGCCAAAGGAGTCCCCAGGAGGCAGAGGAGGAGGCGGAGGAGGAGGAGGAGGCGGCAGCAAAAGGAGGCAAGAAATTGAGAAAAAGGTGGAGAGAGACCAAGCAGCAGGAGGCAACTGGAGGCAAGAGAAAGCAAAAGAGGAGGAGGCAAGAGGATGCTGGAGGAGGCCACAAGAGGCAAGAGGAAGAGCACAAGTAGGCCACAGGAGCAGGCAGAAGGGAAGAGGAGGCTAGAGGAGGCTGCGGAGGAAGAGAAGGGAAAGGGCAGATGCGGCAACGGGAGGAGGAGGCAAGAGAGTGAAGCAAGAGGCCAGAAGAAGTGTCCAAGCAGAAGCAGGAGAAGGAGGTAAGAAGAGGCAAGAGGCAGAAGAAAAAGAGGAGGCCAGAGGAGGCCACAGCAGGTCACCCAAAGTCAAGCAGCAGGAGGCAAAAGGAGGCATCAGGAAAAGAAGGAGGAGGCGGCAAGATTAGGCCCGAGGAGGCCAGAGGAGGCAATCATCTGAAGAAAAAGAGGAGGCCCCGGGAGGACACAGCAGGCTAGTGGAGGAAGCAGAGGAGGAGGAGGCAAATGGAGGCAAGAAGAAGAAAAAGAATAAGAGAACACAGGATGCCCTAAGACGCACCAGGACGAAAGAGGATCTAACTCCAAAAGCGGTAGGAAGAGGAGGAGCAGGAGGAGGAGGTGCAGTCAAGGGCTGAAAGAGCAAACAGCCTGATGAGGGAGGAGGAGACTGGAGGCAACAGCAGGCAACAAGTGGCAAAAGGCAAAAGCATCTTCCTCCCTCTCGGGCCTCCTCTGACCTTTGCTGGCCGCCTCCTCCTCCTCCTCCTCCACTTGCTCCACTCTTCTGCTCTTGCCTCCTGCTGCCTCCTCTTCCTCTGCCTCCTCTTGTTTACTTGTCACCCCTCTGCCACTTACCTCCTTTTTTCTTCCTCCTTCTCCTCTTCCTCTTCTCACCTCTTGCCGCCTCCTTCTCCTTCGGCCTCTTCCTCCTCCTGCTCCTCCTCCTCTTGCCTCTTCCTCCTTCTGCCTCCCATCGCTGCCTCCTCCTCTTGCCTCCTCTTCTCTCCTCCTTCGCTTGCCTCCTGCTGCTTCCTCATCCTCTTTCCTCTGCCTCCTCTTGCCTTCTCTTCCATCCTCTTCCCTTCATCTCCTCCTCCTCTTCCTCTTGCCTAGTCATGGCCATTCTGGCCTCCTGCTCCTCTGCCTCCTTTGGCCTCTTCTTGCCTCCTCCTCCTGCTCCTCCTCTGCAACTATGTCTTCCTCTTGCCTCCTCTCTCTTCTTCTTCACTCCCGTACACGCCTCCTCCACCTCCTGCTCAAGCTCCTCTGCTCTTCCCGTCCCTTCCCCAACTAATCCTTCTGTTACCTCCTCATCTTCCTGCTCCTCATCTTGCCTCTTCTTGCCTCCAATGGCGCCAGACGCCGCCTCCTCCTCCGCCTCCTCATCCTCATCATCATACTCTCCTCCTCCTCCTACTCCTCCTCCTGCCTTCTGTTGCATTTCATTGCCTGCTGTTGCCTCCTAGTCCTCTTGCCTCTGTTGTCTCCTGGAGGACAAGGGAATACAAGGAGGAGGAGGAGTCAAGAGGAAGCAAGATGTAGTAACAAGAGGCAAGAGGAGGAAAGAGGAAGAGGGGAAGGAGGAGGAGGACGACACAAGAAGGGTCAAGAGCAGGCAGCCAAAAGAGGAGGAGGAGGAGGAGGAGGAGGAGAAAGAAGGCAGACAAGCTAGCTGGAGGATGAGCAAGTGGAGGAGAGAGGGGGCGGCAGAAGGCAAGACTGTAGGAGAGGAGGCCTACAAGGTGGAGCAAAAAGACAGGGGGGAGAGGAGGGCAGAGGCGGCAAGAGAAGGAGGAGGAGGAAGAGGGAGCATGAGGGCAGAGTAGGCAAGAGTCGGGTGAGTAGGCTAGAGGAAGTGGATGAGGCAAGAGGAGGCCAGAGAGAGGGGGAGATGTGAAGGCAAGAGAAGGCCAGAGCAGGACACAGGAGGCAAAGGAGGAGGAGGAGACAAATGGAGATAAGCGCAACAGGCCTAGGAGGAGGCCAAAGGAGTCCCCAGGAGGCAGAGGAGGAGGAGGAGGCGGAGGAGGAGGCGGCAGCAAAAGGAGGCAAGAAATTGAGAAAAAGGTGGAGAGAGACCAAGCAGCAGGAGGCAACTGGAGGCAAGAGAAAGCAAAAGAGGAGGAGGCAAGAGGATGCTGGAGGAGGCCACAAGAGGCAAGAGGAAGAGCACAAGTAGGCCACAGGAGCAGGCAGAAGGGAAGAGGAGGCTAGAGGAGGCTGCGGAGGAAGAGAAGGGAAAGGGCAGATGCGGCAACGGGAGGAGGAGGCAAGAGAGTGAAGCAAGAGGCCAGAAGAAGTGTCCAAGCAGAAGCAGGAGAAGGAGGTAAGAAGAGGCAAGAGGCAGAAGAAAAAGAGGAGGCCAGAGGAGGCCACAGCAGGTCACCCAAAGTCAAGCAGCAGGAGGCAAAAGGAGGCATCAGGAAAAGAAGGAGGAGGCGGCAAGATTAGGCCCGAGGAGGCCAGAGGAGGCAATCATCTGAAGAAAAAGAGGAGGCCCCGGGAGGACACAGCAGGCTAGTGGAGGAAGCAGAGGAGGAGGAGGCAAATGGAGGCAAGAAGAAGAAAAAGAATAAGAGGACACAGGATGCCCTAAGACGCACCAGGACGAAAGAGGATCTAACTCCAAAAGCGGTAGGAAGAGGAGGAGCAGGAGGAGGAGGTGCAGTCAAGGGCTGAAAGAGCAAACAGCCTGATGAGGGAGGAGGAGACTGGAGGCAACAGCAGGCAACAAGTGGCAAAAGGCAAAAGCATCTTCCTCCCTCTCGGGCCTCCTCTGACCTTTGCTGGCCGCCTCCTCCTCCTCCTCCTCCACTTGCTCCACTCTTCTGCTCTTGCCTCCTGCTGCCTCCTCTTCCTCTGCCTCCTCTTGTTTACTTGTCACCCCTCTGCCACTTACCTCCTTTTTTCTTCCTCCTTCTCCTCTTCCTCTTCTCACCTCTTGCCGCCTCCTTCTCCTTCGGCCTCTTCCTCCTCCTGCTCCTCCTCCTCCTCTTGCCTCTTCCTCCTTCTGCCTCCCATCGCTGCCTCCTCCTCTTGCCTCCTCTTCTCTCCTCCTTCGCTTGCCTCCTGCTGCTTCCTCATCCTCTTTCCTCTGCCTCCTCTTGCCTTCTCTTCCATCCTCTTCCCTTCATCTCCTCCTCCTCTTCCTCTTGCCTAGTCATGGCCATTCTGGCCTCCTGCTCCTCTGCCTCCTTTGGCCTCTTCTTGCCTCCTCCTCCTGCTCCTCCTCTGCAACTATGTCTTCCTCTTGCCTCCTCTCTCTTCTTCTTCACTCCCGTACACGCCTCCTCCACCGCCTGCTCAAGCTCCTCTGCTCTTCCCGTCCCTTCCCCAACTAATCCTTCTGTTACCTCCTCATCTTCCTGCTCCTCATCTTGCCTCTTCTTGCCTCCAATGGCGCCAGACGCCGCCTCCTCCTCCGCCTCCTCATCCTCATCATCATACTCTCCTCCTCCTCCTCCTCCTCCTCCTGCCTTCTGTTGCATTTCATTGCCTGCTGTTGCCTCCTAGTCCTCTTGCCTCTGTTGTCTCCTGGAGGACAAGGGAATACAAGGAGGAGGAGGAGTCAAGAGGAAGCAAGATGTAGTAACAAGAGGCAAGAGGAGGAAAGAGGAAGAGGGGAAGGAGGAGGAGGACGACACAAGAAGGGTCAAGAGCAGGCAGCCAAAAGAGGAGGAGGAGGAGGAGGAGGAGGAGAAAGAAGGCAGACAAGCTAGCTGGAGGATGAGCAAGTGGAGGAGAGAGGGGGCGGCAGAAGGCAAGACTGTAGGAGAGGAGGCCTACAAGGTGGAGCAAAAAGACAGGGGGGAGAGGAGGGCAGAGGCGGCAAGAGAAGGAGGAGGAGGAAGAGGGAGCATGAGGGCAGAGTAGGCAAGAGTCGGGCGAGTAGGCTAGAGGAAGTGGATGAGGCAAGAGGAGGCCAGAGAGAGGGGGAGAAGTGAAGGCAAGAGAAGGCCAGAGCAGGACACAGGAGGCAAAGGAGGAGGAGGAGACAAATGGAGATAAGCGCAACAGGCCTAGGAGGAGGCCAAAGGAGTCCCCAGGAGGCAGAGGAGGAGGCGGAGGCGGAGGAGGAGGCGGCAGCAAAAGGAGGCAAGAAATTGAGAAAAAGGTGGAGAGAGACCAAGCAGCAGGAGGCAACTGGAGGCAAGAGAAAGCAAAAGAGGAGGAGGCAAGAGGATGCTGGAGGAGGCCACAAGAGGCAAGAGGAAGAGCACAAGTAGGCCACAGGAGCAGGCAGAAGGGAAGAGGAGGCTAGAGGAGGCTGCGGAGGAAGAGAAGGGAAAGGGCAGATGCGGCAACGGGAGGAGGAGGCAAGAGAGTGAAGCAAGAGGCCAGAAGAAGTGTCCAAGCAGAAGCAGGAGAAGGAGGTAAGAAGAAGCAAGAGGCAGAAGAAGAAGAGGAGGCCAGAGGAGGCCACAGCAGGTCACCCAAAGTCAAGCAGCAGGAGGCAAAAGGAGGCATCAGGAAAAGAAGGAGGAGGCGGCAAGATTAGGCCCGAGGAGGCCAGAGGAGGCAATCATCTGAAGAAAAAGAGGAGGCCCCGGGAGGACACAGCAGGCTAGTGGAGGAAGCAGAGGAGGAGGAGGCAAATGGAGGCAAGAAGAAGAAAAAGAGGAAGAGAACACAGGATGCCCTAAGACGCACCAGGACGAAAGAGGATCTAACTCCAAAAGCGGTAGGAAGAGGAGGAGCAGGAGGAGGAGGTGCAGTCAAGGGCTGAAAGAGCAAACAGCCTGATGAGGGAGGAGGAGACTGGAGGCAACAGCAGGCAACAAGTGGCAAAAGGCAAAAGCATCTTCCTCCCTCTCGGGCCTCCTCTGACCTTTGCTGGCCGCCTCCTCCTCCTCCTCCTCCACTTGCTCCACTCTTCTGCTCTTGCCTCCTGCTGCCTCCTCTTCCTCTGCCTCCTCTTGTTTACTTGTCACCCCTCTGCCACTTACCTCCTTTTTTCTTCCTCCTTCTCCTCTTCCTCTTCTCACCTCTTGCCGCCTCCTTCTCCTTCGGCCTCTTCCTCCTCCTGCTCCTCCTCCTCCTCTTGCCTCTTGCCTCTTCCTCCTTCTGCCTCCCATCGCTGCCTCCTCCTCTTGCCTCCTCTTCTCTCCTCCTTCGCTTGCCTCCTGCTGCTTCCTCATCCTCTTTCCTCTGCCTCCTCTTGCCTTCTCTTCCATCCTCTTCCCTTCATCTCCTCCTCCTCTTCCTCTTGCCTAGTCATGGCCATTCTGGCCTCCTGCTCCTCTGCCTCCTTTGGCCTCTTCTTGCCTCCTCCTCCTGCTCCTCCTCTGCAACTATGTCTTCCTCTTGCCTCCTCTCTCTTCTTCTTCACTCCCGTACACGCCTCCTCCACCTCCTGCTCAAGCTCCTCTGCTCTTCCCGTCCCTTCCCCAACTAATCCTTCTGTTACCTCCTCATCTTCCTGCTCCTCATCTTGCCTCTTCTTGCCTCCAATGGCGCCAGACGCCGCCTCCTCCTCCGCCTCCTCATCCTCATCATCATACTCTCCTCCTCCTCCTCCTCCTCCTCCTGCCTTCTGTTGCATTTCATTGCCTGCTGTTGCCTCCTAGTCCTCTTGCCTCTGTTGTCTCCTGGAGGACAAGGGAATACAAGGAGGAGGAGGAGTCAAGAGGAAGCAAGATGTAGTAACAAGAGGCAAGAGGAGGAAAGAGGAAGAGGGGAAGGAGGAGGAGGACGACACAAGAAGGGTCAAGAGCAGGCAGCCAAAAGAGGAGGAGGAGGAGGAGGAGGAGAAAGAAGGCAGACAAGCTAGCTGGAGGATGAGCAAGTGGAGGAGAGAGGGGGCGGCAGAAGGCAAGACTGTAGGAGAGGAGGCCTACAAGGTGGAGCAAAAAGACAGGGGGGAGAGGAGGGCAGAGGCGGCAAGAGAAGGAGGAGGAGGAAGAGGGAGCATGAGGGCAGAGTAGGCAAGAGTCGGGCGAGTAGGCTAGAGGAAGTGGATGAGGCAAGAGGAGGCCAGAGAGAGGGGGAGATGTGAAGGCAAGAGAAGGCCAGAGCAGGACACAGGAGGCAAAGGAGGAGGAGGAGACAAATGGAGATAAGCGCAACAGGCCTAGGAGGAGGCCAAAGGAGTCCCCAGGAGGCAGAGGAGGAGGAGGAGGCGGAGGAGGAGGAGGCGGCAGCAAAAGGAGGCAAGAAATTGAGAAAAAGGTGGAGAGAGACCAAGCAGCAGGAGGCAACTGGAGGCAAGAGAAAGCAAAAGAGGAGGAGGCAAGAGGATGCTGGAGGAGGCCACAAGAGGCAAGAGGAAGAGCACAAGTAGGCCACAGGAGCAGGCAGAAGGGAAGAGGAGGCTAGAGGAGGCTGCGGAGGAAGAGAAGGGAAAGGGCAGATGCGGCAACGGGAGGAGGAGGCAAGAGAGTGAAGCAAGAGGCCAGAAGAAGTGTCCAAGCAGAAGCAGGAGAAGGAGGTAAGAAGAGGCAAGAGGCAGAAGAAAAAGAGGAGGCCAGAGGAGGCCACAGCAGGTCACCCAAAGTCAAGCAGCAGGAGGCAAAAGGAGGCATCAGGAAAAGAAGGAGGAGGCGGCAAGATTAGGCCCGAGGAGGCCAGAGGAGGCAATCATCTGAAGAAAAAGAGGAGGCCCCGGGAGGACACAGCAGGCTAGTGGAGGAAGCAGAGGAGGAGGAGGCAAATGGAGGCAGGAAGAAGAAAAAGAGGAAGAGAACACAGGATGCCCTAAGACGCACCAGGACGAAAGAGGATCTAACTCCAAAAGCGGTAGGAAGAGGAGGAGCAGGAGGAGGAGGTGCAGTCAAGGGCTGAAAGAGCAAACAGCCTGATGAGGGAGGAGGAGACTGGAGGCAACAGCAGGCAACAAGTGGCAAAAGGCAAAAGCATCTTCCTCCCTCTCGGGCCTCCTCTGACCTTTGCTGGCCGCCTCCTCCTCCTCCTCCTCCACTTGCTCCACTCTTCTGCTCTTGCCTCCTGCTGCCTCCTCTTCCTCTGCCTCCTCTTGTTTACTTGTCACCCCTCTGCCACTTACCTCCTTTTTTCTTCCTCCTTCTCCTCTTCCTCTTCTCACCTCTTGCCGCCTCCTTCTCCTTCGGCCTCTTCCTCCTCCTGCTCCTCCTCCTCCTCTTGCCTCTTGCCTCTTCCTCCTTCTGCCTCCCATCGCTGCCTCCTCCTCTTGCCTCCTCTTCTCTCCTCCTTCGCTTGCCTCCTGCTGCTTCCTCATCCTCTTTCCTCTGCCTCCTCTTGCCTTCTCTTCCATCCTCTTCCCTTCATCTCCTCCTCCTCTTCCTCTTGCCTAGTCATGGCCATTCTGGCCTCCTGCTCCTCTGCCTCCTTTGGCCTCTTCTTGCCTCCTCCTCCTGCTCCTCCTCTGCAACTATGTCTTCCTCTTGCCTCCTCTCTCTTCTTCTTCACTCCCGTACACGCCTCCTCCACCTCCTGCTCAAGCTCCTCTGCTCTTCCCGTCCCTTCCCCAACTAATCCTTCTGTTACCTCCTCATCTTCCTGCTCCTCATCTTGCCTCTTCTTGCCTCCAATGGCGCCAGACGCCGCCTCCTCCTCCGCCTCCTCATCCTCATCATCATACTCTCCTCCTCCTCCTCCTCCTCCTCCTCCTCCTCCTGCCTTCTGTTGCATTTCATTGCCTGCTGTTGCCTCCTAGTCCTCTTGCCTCTGTTGTCTCCTGGAGGACAAGGGAATACAAGGAGGAGGAGGAGTCAAGAGGAAGCAAGATGTAGTAACAAGAGGCAAGAGGAGGAAAGAGGAAGAGGGGAAGGAGGAGGAGGACGACACAAGAAGGGTCAAGAGCAGGCAGCCAAAAGAGGAGGAGGAGGAGGAGGAGGAGGAGAAAGAAGGCAGACAAGCTAGCTGGAGGATGAGCAAGTGGAGGAGAGAGGGGGCGGCAGAAGGCAAGACTGTAGGAGAGGAGGCCTACAAGGTGGAGCAAAAAGACAGGGGGGAGAGGAGGGCAGAGGCGGCAAGAGAAGGAGGAGGAGGAAGAGGGAGCATGAGGGCAGAGTAGGCAAGAGTCGGGCGAGTAGGCTAGAGGAAGTGGATGAGGCAAGAGGAGGCCAGAGAGAGGGGGAGATGTGAAGGCAAGAGAAGGCCAGAGCAGGACACAGGAGGCAAAGGAGGAGGAGGAGACAAATGGAGATAAGCGCAACAGGCCTAGGAGGAGGCCAAAGGAGTCCCCAGGAGGCAGAGGAGGAGGAGGAGGAGGCGGCAGCAAAAGGAGGCAAGAAATTGAGAAAAAGGTGGAGAGAGACCAAGCAGCAGGAGGCAACTGGAGGCAAGAGAAAGCAAAAGAGGAGGAGGCAAGAGGATGCTGGAGGAGGCCACAAGAGGCAAGAGGAAGAGCACAAGTAGGCAGGAGCAGGCAGAAGGGAAGAGGAGGCTAGAGGGGCTGCGGAGGAAGAGAAGGGAAAGGGCAGATGAGGCAACGGGAGGAGGAGGCAAGAGAGTGAAGCAAGAGGCCAGAAGAAGTGTCCAAGCAGAAGCAGGAGAAGGAGGTAAGAAGAGACTTTGTGTATAAGATCGCGGTAACAGCTGAAGTGTGAGAAAAGTGAAAAGAGATGGAAGTTTTGTGTTCCTACACAATTCAACAAGGCAGTAAACGCAACAAATAAAGAGGATAATGGAGACGTACACAACCTCGAGAAAAGATCCTAGTGTCCGGAGGGCACTTCCAAAACTGCTGACAAACTACAGGGGTGGTTACAGCACAGTGGAGCCAAACCAGAACAAACTTGAGCGCAGGAATCTGAGACTTGGCTAACTTATGATACGCTGCATGTAAATGTGTTTTCACAAAAGCAAGATTTGCTAGTAAAGCTTCATTCTCCTTAAAAAGCTTGAGTTACTGGATTGGTCTCCCAGGCCATCCATTGCTGATGATAAATGAGGTGGAAGTCTAACCTGGGAGAGTATTCTGCATTTCCAGATAAATACAGCCATCAACTAGAAAGCCAATACACTGCTGTTTCAAAAAGATTTCAATGAATAAAGAAGCAAACCCACTGGAATATTGTCTTTTCATTATTTGTAATACTTTTAAAGTTACCGAAAGCAAAGAATTTAAAGTCATATTTCACTATACCATAATTGAACTGCGCTGATCAAGAATTATAAAGCTAACAATTAAATCTCTAATAATGTCATAACGCAGAACTAATTTAGCTGTGTAAAAAGTGGTCAGATCCTTACTTTAGCCCAAGCACGACAAAACGGCAAGGTTCTAGTTGCAAGTCTGTCAATTCTAAAACGTATCCCTGATCACTTGAACAAAAAGACAGTTGGTGGAGAGACAACTGGACTTCCAAGCAACAAATTACAGTTGACTACCAGTAGATGATTCCTTCTTGCTTATAAACTAATCAAGCGGACGTGGCCATCGAACTCAAACAAAAATGACTCAGCCCCACCTTTTAAAGGCAAGACACTTTTAAAAGTATACTCTCACCACACGGTACATCTTTGAACCTACATATATTCTGGATTCTTCCATTGTTAAGCAATTGCTTTTTATACTGCCAAAAAAGCCCCATCAACATTGCTGAAATTCTGAAGCGTGGAAACATATTGATACCTCAGTTGAATATTCTCCTGAAAATGGGTGAATTAGAATTCATAGTTTTAAACAATATCTGTTACCTTGGAGGTTGAATTTTGAATCTCTCAAAGACTTCTGGGTAAAGCAGTGGAAAAACGACCATCTCTTTTAAAGCTGAAATGTGGTCAGAAAGACCACCCACACCATAAAATCGCACCTAAAAATAAAGTCAGCGGAACACGTTTTATACGTTAAAGAAAGCTGCAACCTTGATGAGGTTCCATCAGAAAGTACATGTCAGCCAAAGGAAATGTTCTGGGCAATTTTCAAATTGCTGGAGAGGAAAACTGTAAACCAAGGTAGCTGTAGACAGCACGTTATTGAAAGCTTTCAGAAACACTGGAAACATCTCACGGACACAATGAACTAAAATTACTTACTGAAACAATCTATTTGCATTGGATCAACATCAGCCAGACTTGCTCCAATTGTCATTCGATCCTTGGGAATTCCCTTTAGCTCATCTTTTCGAAAGTTTAGTGGAAGACACCTGATTTGAATTAAGGAGAAAGAGAAAGGCACTTTTAACTTGGGATGCAGCTAGCTTTTTGCTTTTTAACCGATGGCAAGTGAATGCAGAAGACCTTATAAATGAGATAAACTTCCTAAATAATGAAATATTTGTTCACGTTGGTTTACATTTAATGTCGTGAGTAAAAAAAGGAAAATGGTCACTCCGGACATTAAACTGGTTAATTATTTTAATAACTCTTAGCACTTCTAAATATCCATGCCAGACCACACAGCATATAGAGGAATGCAAGCTTCAACAACTTACTCCATATGTGGAGACCGTGACCTGACCTTGATTTGCGTGACGGAAGAACTCCTCAAAACACACTGACATCTTTCAAAGGTTTTTCGGTCTACATTCAAAGACTTACAGCCCAAGGGGCTACTTAGTTCAGTGTGGATTAACATTATAAAGGCTGGCCACTACTGCTGGTCCCTCCCAAGGACTTTGGGATCATGTGCCAGAAGACACACATGTCTGAGAGACATTGGGCTGAAAACTTATTTATTAGATTGTTATTAAAATAGTTTTTAGAAATTGTACAGAGAAAGTAAAGTGGCTAACACTTCACAGTCAGGCAGATGCAAACTCCCCCAAATAGATTTCTCCCTCCCCTATTCTCCAATTTCATTAACCTTCTTAAATTTCTGTTATGGCTGCGCTTCCTATGTCTCTCAAAACGCTCTTCGTCATCAGATGTGGATGAAGGGGATGTGGAATCTGTGTTGTGGACTGCGTTGTCTCCGTCTGCAAACATTTAAACAAACAAGTAAAACATTAAAGTACACGCTAAATAGTATCAAAACTTAAGTGAATTCTGTCTCAGAATTTACTTTGAGATCTATTAAGTTTCCAGATCATTGTACTCCTTTTGAATTGATTTCAAATGTATATGACATGATTTTCCTTGTGACAGTAAAATTTAATTTTTTGAGGAAGGTAAAATGTTTAACTATTTTTAAAAGAAATTTCATAAAATAAATTACTCATTTTGTCCATCTCTCTCTCACACACACACATAAATGGAGTTTCACTTAGCATTATATATCCACTCTGTGAAACATAAACCTTTTTAACTTGTTTACAAATTTGGCTTCAAAAACTTTCCTTCCATAACTATCTGCTTTCAAGACGCTGAACAAAGTGCTCATATCTAGCAAGAGACAGCATTCTGCACGCTCTAACTGCTTACAGGATCCAAAACCTCTTTGTCATTACTACTGTAATTCATAATTTATAATTTCATTTAGCATTTTTTTGTTTAAGGATAGTTTCATACAGAATCATTAGCTGATTTCAGACAGAAACCAGAATCAGTATTTGACTGATTAAAAAAAAAAAACCCAAACAAATCCATTAAAACTTCGCAGGTTCTCCTCTAACTAAATTATCTTCAGTTTTAAGAAAATAATTGGTATTCTTCAGGATGAGTCTCAGATTTTCAGAGAGAGATTCTGGCTTCGGTTCAAGAACAAAAGAATTGCAGCTACGTATCTCAGCACAGCCTCCGGAATTACCTTATCAGTGACCACCAATACTGCATTTTAAAATACCTAATGGCTAATATAAAAAGTACAGTTTACACTCTCAATTTTTGTTTTCTTTTACCTCGGATACCACAGCGATAATCACACTACTAATCTGTAATTACCACTCAATCCAAACACCCTTGAAAGCATTATTCAGTCATGTGAGCAACAGCACTATTGATAAGTAAGAACTATCACTAACCATATACCAACCTGTTAGCTCTTTTGCAGCAAGAGCCTTCTGACTGAGCACTTCTAAATGAGTATCTCTGTCTGACAGGTGAAGGACCGGCCGAAAAATCTCTCTTACGTTGTCTTGGTTCTGTTGAAAGCAAAGAATTTAGAATAATGTTACAAACAAGGTTAAGAGAAAGCAGGATAGTTGGAGGAGGTAGAAAATTTCAGGGGAAGTTTCAAGTGATTTGGGGGGGGGGGATTTTTTTTTTTTTTTTTAAAATAAGTGCACAGTAGAAGGGAAAAAAAACACACTTGTGTTTTAAGGAGAACTGAAAGCCACAAGAGTAAGATTATCAAGTCTGCTTAATTACTATTCTTTCAAGGATACACAGGCCTTTTTTTTATTGAAAAACAACAACAAGAATGCCAAATGGCAAAGGAATATAACGTGCACAGGCTACATGCATTTAATAAAATTTACTTGCAGAATGAAGGTAAGAAATTTAAATAGAAGTTGAGTGGGTATATATTTCATTAAAAAAAATCGTCTATGCAAGGAATTAGGTCTGAAGAGAAACTGTGCATATAACCTACTTTCCAATGGAGCTTGATAGCGCTCAACGGTTTTCCTCTGTCGAAAGTCATAACGCTTTCGAGTGTCTTCACCATCATCTTTCTCTTCATTTTCTTCTGATGAAACTACTGTACATTGACATAACGTTAAACTGTTTAAGTACTGTTGCAAATGATACTAAATTCAAAATGCACTCCACAGATGCCTATAGGTTTTACTATTACCTTCATGTTAACGACGATAGATCTGAAAACTGGCAAAACCTTACGACCAATTTATGCAAGAGACGTTCCAGAAATTACAAAACACAGAGGAGCGTACATATAGATACTGTTTGTGCTCGCTGAAATTGCTGGGTGACTTTCATCAGCCTTACTAACACCAATTCTGCCATCTTGCTTAGCTAAGATGCAGCTCCTATGAAAACCGCTATTTCAGAAAGTCATTTCTTGTTATTTTGAGAAAGCGTTTCAAGGAAATGTTTTTAATATTCTATAGTGGTAAGACTAAGCATGGTAAGCTAGCTCCAAGCCCTAGCTCTGCCACAGATTACGTCAGCAAATGGGCAAGTCTCAGGTTTGAACTTCCCCAATCAGAAAATAATGTCAAATGCATACAGTTTATGCCACTAGCTTCTGCAAAGTAACTTCAGGTTTTTTTTCATGAAGGATGGTAAGAATGCAAAACCCAGAGTATAATTACCTAGCAGGTTCCTAGTAACACTCTCACATTAATAGCTACACACAGGGTGAGGAATGTACATGCTCTGTTCACCTCTGCTCACTAAAATTAAGTACGCTTGATTCCTTGGAAAGCACTAAGCTTTTTCTTCCCTAAAATGTCACACTGCTT